>NW_023330918.1:0-51393 GCF_011100685.1 Canis lupus familiaris
CCAGGGAAAGCCCTTGAAAGAACCAGAGTCAACAGTTCGAGGTCAGGCGCAGGTGGCAACCAGGGTCAGCAGGTCCAAGTCAGCCAAAGTGGGGTTCACAGTCACTAGGCATGGTGAGACCCAGAGTGGGACCAGCTCACCTGGTCCAGGTGAGGTCAGTTGTGGAACACAGTCACCGGGTACCCAATTTGCACAGTTGAGGACTATGGTCAACAGGGCAAGGTGAGGCCCAGATGGGACCAGAGTCCCCAAATCCAGGTGAAGCCCGGTGGGGACCACAGTCACCAGATCCAGGGTAGTCTCGGTGCAGACCAGATCACCAGGTCCAGGTGAGGTGCAGGTGGCAACCACACTCACCCGGTCCCGTGAGGCCCCGGTGGGGACCAGAGACACGAGGTACATGAGAAGCTTGAAACACTGCAGCCACCAGGTCCACATGATGTCCATGTGGGAAAGAGGATTACCAGTTACAGGTGAGGACCAGGGGGGATCCGACTCACCATGTCCAGGTGAGACCCAGATGGGAACCAGTGTCACCATGTCCTGGTGTGCCCCAGGTGAAGACCAGACTTATTAGGTCCGGCTGGATGAGTGTTAGGGAACAGTGTAATCATATCCTGATGCTACCCAGGTGGGTACAGAGACACTAGGTCCTGGTGAGGCCCAAGTGTAACTGGAGACATGAGTCGGGTGAGGTACCGATGGGAACCACAGTCACCAGGTCAGGTGAGCCATGCTTAGGATCAGAGTCACCAGGTACAGGTGAGGCCCAGGTGGACACAGAGTCACTTGGTACAGAAGAGACCAAAGTCAGGACCAGAGTTACCAGGATCAGGTCAGTCCCAGTGGGGTAATACAGTCACCATGTCCCAGTGATGCCCAGAGTAGAACCAGAGTCACCAGGTCCATCGAGGCGCAGGTGGGGGAGAATTTCAATGGTCCAGGTGAGGCCCAGATGAGGACCAGACTAACATTTCTAGTTGAGGCCTACAGGGGTACCAAATTAACCTGGTCTAGGGGACGTCCAGATGGGGACCAGAGTCACCATGTCAGGGTGAGGCCAGAGGGGATCCAGAGTCATCATGTCAGGTGAGGTTCAGGTGTGGAACAGAGTATCCAGGTCATAATGGTCCGCAGGTGAGGACCAGAGTCACCAGATCTGGGTGAGGCCCAGTTAGGAGCAGAGTCACATTTCCAGGTGAGGCCAAGAAGGAGTCCACAGCAATCAGTCCAGGTGGGGAACAAAGTCACCAGGACTGGGT
The DNA here is from genome assembly GCF_011100685.1 of Canis lupus familiaris. NCBI lineage: Eukaryota > Metazoa > Chordata > Mammalia > Carnivora > Canidae > Canis > Canis lupus. The sequence continues at coordinate 1,263 of NW_023330918.1, forward strand.
GAGGCCCAGATGGGGACCAGATTCATCAGGTCCAAAGTGATTCCCAGGTGGTGCCAAGAGTTACCAGTTCCAGGTGAGGACCAGGTAAGGACCAGATTCACCAGGTCAAAGTGAGGCCCACGTGGGACCTGTGTCACCAGGTATGGGTGAGGCCCAGGTGGCAAGCCAACTCACCAGGTCCAGTGAGGCCAACCTGCAGGCCATGCAGAGGAACCGTGTCCCGATGATGCCCAGGTCGGGACCAGAGTTACCAGGTCAAAGAAGAGGCCAACCTGCAGACCATTATGTGGAACCATGTACCGATGTTGCCCACGTAGGACCAGAGACACCAGGTCCAAATGAGGCCCAGATGGAGCATAATCACTAGGTCCAGGTGAGGCCCAGAAGAGGACCAGAGTCACCAGATCTGGTGAGGCCTAGAGGGGTACCAGAATCCCCTGGTCCAGGTGATATCCAGTTAGGGACCAGAGTCACCAGTTCCAGGTGAGGCCAAGAAAGAGTCCACAGCAATCAGGTCCAGGTGGGGAACAAAGTCACCAGGACTGTGTGAGACCCAGAAGGGGACCAGATTCACCAGGTCCAGCTGAGGCCCAGGTTGTGACCAGAGTCCCCGGGTCCTGGAGAGGACCAGGTAAGGACCAAATTCACCAGGTCCACATGACCCACGTGGGGAACTGAGTCACCAGGTATGGGTGAGGCCCAGGTGGCAACCACACTCACCGGTCCAGGTGAGGCCAACCTGCAGGCCAGAGTCACCAGAATCCAGGTGAGGCCCTAGTGGACGGGAGTGGAGTCACAAGGTAATGTGAGTCTACAAGAACACCACAGTCACCAGGTCCAGTAGTGGTTCATGTGGTAACGGGAGTCACCAGGTCCAGTTGAGACCCAGTTGGGGACGACAGTACCAGGTCCAGATTGAGGCCTAGGTTGGGGAACGAGAGTCATCAGGACCAGTTGAGGCCAAAGTGTGCAGCAAAGTTATCATGTCCAGGTGAGGCCCAGGTGGGGAACAGAGTAACCATGTCCCATTGATGCCAGGTGGAAAAGAGTCACAAGGTCCAGACGAAGCCTAAGATTGGAGTAGATTCACCAGGTTGTTGAGACCCACCTGAGGACCAGTGTCCCAGCTCCGGTTGTGTCACCCGGTCCTGGTGATATCCAGGTGGGGACCAGAGTCACCAGAACTGGGTGAGGCCCAGTTAGGATCAGTGTCACCAGTTCCAGTTGAGGCCAAGAAGGAGTCCACAGCAATCAGGTCCAGGTGGGGAAGAAAGTCAACAGGACTGTGTAGGCCCAGATGGGGACCATGATTCACCAGGTCCAGGTGATTCCCAGGTGGTGACCAGGGTTACCAGGTCCGGGTGAGGACCAGGTATGACCAGATTCACCAGGTCCAAGTGAGGCCCACTTGGGGACCTGTGACACTAGGTATGGGTGAGCACCAGGTGGCAACCCCACTCACTAGGGCCAGGTGAGGCCAACCTGGAGGCCATGCAGAGGAACCGTGTCCCGGTGATGCCCAGGTAGGGACCAGATTACCAGGTCCATCTGAGGCCAACCTGCAGGCCATGCAGTGGATCCATGTCCCGATGATCCCCAGGTAGGGACCAGAGAGCACCAGGTCCAAATGAGGCCCAGATGGGCATATTCAATAGGTCCAGGTGAGGCCTAGTTGAGGACCAGGGTCCCCAGAACTGGTTGAGGCCTAGAGGGGTACCAGGATCACCTGGTCCATGTGACATCCAGATGGAGCCCAGAGTCACCAGGTCAGGGTTAGGCCCAGAGTGGTTCCAGAGTCCAGAGCCTCATGTCCAGGTGAGGCTCAGGGGTGGAACAGAGTCACCAGGTACCAATGATGCCCAGGTGAGGACAGAGTCACCAGGTCTGGGTGACACGAAGATAGGATCAGAGTCACCAGGTCCAGGTGAGGCCATGAAAGAGTCCACGCCAAATCAGGTCAAGGTGGGGAACAAAGTCACCAAGACTGAGTGAGGCCAAGATGGGACCAGATCACCAGTCCAGGTGAGGCCCAGGTGGTGACCAGAGTCCCGGGTCTGGGAGAGGACAGGTAAGGACCAGATTCACCAGGTAGAAGAGGCCCCATGGGGACCTGAGTCACCAATTATGGGTGAGGCCCAGGTGGCATCCCACTAACCAGGTCCATGTGAGGCCAACCTGCAGGCAAGTCACCCGATCCAGTGAGGAACTAGGGGGACTGGAGTCACCAGTTAAAAATGTTTCTACAAAAACAACACAGTCACCAGATCCTGGTGTGGTTCATGTGGGAACGAGAGTCACCAGGTCAGGTGAGACCCAGGTGGGGACCACAGTCACCAGGTCCAGGTGAGGCCCAGGTGGGACCACAGTCACCAGGACCAGGTGAGGCCTAGGTCGGGGGACCAGAGTCATCAGGACTAGTTGAGGCCAAAGTGTGGAGCAAAGTTATCAGGACCATGTGAGGCCCAGTTGGGAAGAGAACCATGTCCCATTGATGGCAGGTGGGAAAAGAGTCACAATGTCCAGACGAGGCCTTAGTGTGGAGTAGATTCACCAGTCCTGTTGAGGCCAGTTGAGGACCTGTCCCCAGCTCCGGGTGAGTCCCAGAGGGGGACCAGTGTCACCCGGTTCTGGTGATATCCAGGTGGGGACAGAGTCACCACGTCAGGGGTGAGGCCCAGAGGGGGACGAGAATCACTAGGTCCAGATGAGACCCCGATGTGGAACTGAAACCCTGGTCCCGTGATGCCCATATGAGGACCTGAGTCACCAGGTCCAGGTGAGGTCCCTGTTGGGAACCAGTCACCTCGTCCAGGTGAGGCCCAGGTGGGACCACAGTCACCAGGTCCAGGTGAGGCCCAGTTATATAGAGAGTATCCAGGTCCCAATGATACCCAGGTAAGGACCAGAGTCAACAGGTCCAGGAGAGGACCAAATATGGATCAGAGTCATGTGTTCCACGTGAGGCCAGAGGAGACCACAGGAACCAGGTCCGGAGAGCCCATATGGGAACCAGAGCCAAACAGATCAGGGTGAGGTCCAGTTGTGACCACAGTCAGAAGGTCCAGGTGAGGCGCAGGTGGCAACAGGATTCACCAAGTCCAAGTCAGGCCCAGGTGGCACCAGTCACCAGATCCAGATGCGGACCAGCTAAGGACCAGATTCACGAGGCCCAAGTGAAGCCCAAGGGGTGACCAGAGTCACCCAGGTAAGGGTGAGGCCCAGAGGGAACCAGAGTAACCAGTTTAGTTTGAGGCCCGAATGGGACCAGAGGTCCCTGGTCAAAGGTAGGCCCAGGTGTGGCATAGAGTATCCAGGTCCCAATGATGCCTGGGTGAGGGACAGATGGTGACCAGATTCACCAGGTCCAGGTGAGGCCCAGGTGGTGACCAGAGAACCCGGGCTGGGAGACGACCAGGTAAGGACCAGATTCACCAGGTCCAAGAGGCCCAAGCAGGGACCTGTGTCCCCAGGTACGTGGAGGCACAGGTTGCAACCAAACTCACCAGGTCCAGGAGAGGCCATCCTTCGCGCCATGCAGAGGAACCGTGTCCCGATGATGTACATGTAGGAACCAGAGTTACCAGGTCCAGGTGATGCCAACCTGCAGGCCATGCAGTGGAACCATGTCCCGATGATGCCCAGGTAGGGACCAGAGTCACCAGGTCCAAATGAGGCCCAGATGGAGCATATTCACTAGGTCCAGGTGAGGCCCAGTAGAGGACCAGAGTCACCAGATCTGGTTGAGGCTCAGAGGGGTACCAGAATCACCTGGTCAGGTGACATCCAGATGGGACCAGAGTCACCAGGACAGGGTGAGGCCCAGAGAGGTTCCAGAGTCATCATGTCCAGGTGAGGTTCAGGTGTGGAACTGAGTCACCAGGTACCAATGATGCCCAGATGAGGACCAGAGTCACCAGATCTGGGTGACGCGATAGGATAGGAGCAGAGTCACCAGTTCCAGGTGAGGCAAGAAAGAGTCCACAGCAATCAGTTCCAGGTGGGGAACAAAGTAACCAGGACTGGGTGAGGCCCAGATGGGGACCAGTTCACCTTGTCCAAGTGAGGCCCAGGTGATGACCAGAGTCCCAGGTTGGGAGAAGAAGAGGTAAGGACCAGATTCACCAGGTCCAAGAGGCCCACGTGGGGACCTGAGTCACCAGGTATGGGTTAGCCACAGGTGGCAATCCCACTCACCAGGTCCAGGTGAGGCCAACCTGCAGGCCATGTGCGGAACCATGTCCCGATGATGCCCAGGTAGGGACGACAGTCACCAGGTCCAAATGAGGCCCAGATGGAGCATATTCACTAGGTCCAGGTGAAGCCAATTGAGGACCAGAGTCACCAGAACTGGTTGAGGCCTATAGGGTACCAGAATCACCTGGTCCAGGTTACATCCTAATGGGGACCAGAGTCACCAAGTCAGGTGAGGCCATGCTTAGGATAAGAGTCACCAGTTACAGGTGAGGCCCAGGTGGAGCCAGAGTCACCTGGTACAGAAAATGCCAAAGTCAGACCAGTGTTACAAGGATCAGGTCACTCCCAGTGGGGAATAGAGTAACCATGTCCGATGATGCCCACGTAGAACCAGAGTCATCATGTCCAGATGAGGCGCAGTTGGGGAGCATATTCACTAGGTCCCGGGCAGACCCAGTTGAGGACTAGAGTCACCAGGTTTGCTTGAGGCCTAGAGGGGTACCAGATTCACCTGGTTAGGTGACATCCAGATGGGGACCAGAGTAACCATGTCAGGGTGAGGCCCAGAGGGGATCCAGAGTCATCATGTCCAGGTGAGGCTCAGGTGTGGAACAGAGTATCCAGGTCATAATGGTCCACAGGTGAGGACCAGGGTCACCAGATCTGGAAGAGGCCCAGTTAGGATCAGAATTACCACTTCCAGGTGAGGCCGAGAAGGTGTCCACAGCCATCAGGTCCAGGTGGGGAACAAAGTCACCAGGACTAGGTGATGCCCAGGTGGTGACCAGATTTACCAGTTCCGGGTGAGAACTAGGTAAGACCACATTCACCAGGTCAAGTGAGGCCCACGTGGGGACCTGTGTCACCAGGCATGGGTAAGACCCACGTGGGAACCCCACTCACCAGGTCAAGTGAGGCAACCTGCAGGCCATGCAGAGGAACCATGTCCCGATGATGCCCAGTAGGGACCAGAGTTACCAGGTCCAGGTGAGGCCAACCAGCAGGTCATGCAGTGGAACCATTTCCCAATGATGCCCAGTGAGTGACCAGAGTCACCAGTACCAAATGAGGCCCAGATGGAGCATATTCACTAGGTCCAGGTGAGGCCCAGTTGAGGAAAAGAGTCACCAGATCTGGTTGAGGCCTAGAGGGGTACCAGAATCACCTGGTCCAGGTGACATCCAGATGGGGATCAGATCACCAGGTCAGGGTGAGACCCAGAGAGGTCCCAGAGACATCATCCAGGTGAGGCTCAGGTGTGGAACAGAGTAACCAGGTACCAATGATGCCCAGGTGAGGACCAGAGTCAACAGGTCTGGGTGACCACAGATAGGATCAGAGTCACCAGTTCCAGGTGAGGCTAAGAAAGAGTCCAGAGCAATCAGGTCCAGGGGGAACATAGTCACCAGGACTGGGTTAGGCCCAGATGGGGGCCAGATTCACCAGGTCAGGTGAGGCCCAGGTTGTGACCAGATTCCCCGGGTCGGGAGAAGACCAGGTAAGGACCAGATTCACCAGGTCCAAGAGGCCCACGTGGGGACCTGAGTCACCAGGTATGGGTAAGGCCCACGTGGCATCCCACTAACAAAGTCCAGGTGAGGCCAACCTGCAGGCCAGAGTCACCAGATTCAGGTGAGGCCCAGGTATATAAGAGAGTATCCAGGTCCCAAGATGCCTGGGTCAGGACCAGAGTCACTAGGGCCATGCAGGCCCAGATGGGGAACAGAATCACTAGGTCCTGGTGAGGCATACAATAAGACCACAGTCACAGTATCAGGTGAGATCCTTGTGGGAACAAGAGCCACTCTAACAAGCTGAGTCCAGATCCATGTGAGGCCCACTGAGGACCAGATTCATCAGGTCGAATTGAGGCATAGCTGGGGACAGAGTCACCAGGTCTGGGTGAGGGCAAAACTGAGGACCAGTGTCACCAGATCCAGGTGAGGTCCAGGTGGGACCAGAGTCACCAGATCCAGGTGAAGCCCAGGTGGGGACCAGAGTCACTAGGTCCAGATGAGGCCCAGGTGAGGACCAGAGTTACCAGGTACACGTGAGGCCCCGGTGGGGATCAGAGGCAACAGGTACATGTGGGGCCGCCTTGGGGACCATGGTCAACACGTCTACTTGAGGCCCAGGTGTGGAACACAGTAAGCAGGTCCAGGTGAGTCCCCGGTGTTGACAAGAGTCACCACGTCCAGGTGAGGCTCAGGTGGGGACCAGGATCACCAGGTACAGGGGAGGCCCTTGAAAGAACCAGAGTCAACAGTTCGAGGTCAGGCGCAGGTGGCAACCAGCGTCAGCAGTCCAAGTCAGGCCAAAGTTGGATTCACAGTCACTAGGGCACGGTGAGACCCAGAGGGGGACCAGAGTCACCTGGTCCAGTGAGGTCCAGTTGTGGAACACAGTCACCGGGTCCCAATTGTGCCCAGTTGAGGACCATGGTCATCAGGGCCAGGTGAGGCCAGATGGGGACCGGAGTCCCCAAATCCAGGTGAAGCCCAGGTGGGGACCACAGTCACCAGATCCAGGGTAGTCTCAGGGGCAGACAAAATCAGCAAAGTCCAGGTGAGGTGCAGGTGGCAACCACACTCAACAGGTCCCGGTGAGGCCCTGGTGGGGACCAGAGCCACGAGGTGCATGAGAAGCTAGAAACAGTGCAGCCAGCAGGTCCACATGATGTCCATGTGGGAACGAGAATCACAGTTACATTGAGGCCCAGGTGGGGATCAGACTCACCATGTCCAGGTGAGACCAGGTGGTAACCAGTGTCACCATGTCCATGTGTGGCGAGGTGAAGACCAGAGATAATAGGTCCGGCTGGGTCACTGTTAGTGAACAGTGTAACCATATCCTGATGCTACCCAGGTGGGTACGAGAAACACCAGTCCTGGTGAGGCCAGGTGAGAGACAGAGACATGAGGACCAGGTGAGGTCCCGATGGGAACCACAGTCACCAGGTCTGGTGAGGCCATGATTTGGATCAGAGTCACCAGTTACAGGTGGCCCAGGTGGAGCCAGAGTCACCTGGTACAGAAGAGGCCAAAGTCAGGACCAGAGTTACCAGGATAGGTCAGTCCCAGAGAGGAATAGAGTAACCATGTCCCGATGATGCCCAGGGAGAACCAGAGTCACCAGGTCCAGATGAGGCGCAGGTGGGGAGCATGTTCACTAGGTCCGGTGAGGCCCAGTTGAGGACCAGAGTCACCAGGTCAAGTTGAGGCCTAGAGGGGACCAGGTTAACCTGGTCTAGGTGACATCCAGAGGGGACCAGTCACCATGTCAGGGTGAGGCAGAGGGGATCCAGAGTCATCATGTCCAGGTGAGGCTCAGGTGTGAAAGTATCAAGGTCTTAATGGTCCACAGGTGAGGACCAGAGTGACCAGATCGGGTGAGACCCAGATAGGATCAGAGTCACCAGTTCCAGGTGAGGCCAAGAAGAGTCCACAGCAATCAGGTCCAGGTGGGGAACAAAGACCAGGACTGGGTGAGGCCCAGATGGGGACCAGATTCACCAGGCCCAGGTGATTCCCAGGTGGTGACCAGAGTTACCAGTTCGGGTGAGGTCCAGGTAAGGACCAGATTCACAGGTCAAGTGACCACGTGGGGAACTGTGTCACCAGGCATGGGGAGGCCCAGGTGTAACCCCACTCACAGGGCCAGGTGAGGCAACCTCAGGCCATGCAGAGGAACATGTCCCGATGAGCCCAGGTAGGGACTAGAGTTACCAGGTCCAGGTGAGGCCAACCTGCAGGCCATGCAGTGGAACCATGTTCCGATGATGCCCAGGTAGGGACCAGAGTTACCAGGTCCAGGTGAGGCCAACCTGCACGTAATGCAGTGGAGCCATGTCCCGATGATGCCCAGGAAGGGACAAGAGTCACCAGGTCAAATGAGGCCAGTGGAGCATATTCACTAGGTCCAGGTGAGGCCCAGTTGAGGACCAGAGTCACCAGATCGGTTTGAGGCCTACAGGGGTACCAGAATCACCTGGTACAGGAGACATCCAGATGGGGACCAGAGTCACCACTCAGGGTGAGGCCAGAGTGGGAGAGAATCACTAGGTCCAGGTGAGGCCCCAATGTGGACTGAGAACCAGGTCCATGATGCCCATATGAGGACCTGAGTCACCAGGTCCAGGTGAGGTCCCTGTGGGAACCGTCACCTCGTCCAGGTGAGGCAGGTGGGATCACAGTCACCAGGTCCAGGTGAGGCCCAGGTATATAAGAGAGTCACAGGTCCCAATGATGCCCAGGTAAGGACCAGAGTCAACAGGTCCAGGAGAGGCCCAAATATGGATCAAGTCATTGTGTTCCAGGTGAGGCCAGAAGGAGACCACAGGAACCAGGACCAGGAGAGGGCCATATGGGAACCAGAGCCACCAGAGCCAGGTGAGGTCCAGGTGGGACCACAGTCAGAAGGTCCAGGTGAGGCGCAGGTGGCAACAGGATTCACCAAGTCCAGGTGAGGCCCAGGTGGCGACCTGTCACCAGATCCAGGTGTGGACCAGCTAAGGACCAGATTCACCAGGCCCAAGTGAAGCCCAAGGGGTGACCAGATTAACAGGTAAGGGTGAGCCCAGAGGGGGAACCTGAGTACCAGTTTAGTTTGAGGCCCAGAATGGGACCAGAGGTCCCTGGTCAAAGTGAGGCCCAGGTGTGGAATAGAGTATCCAGGTCCCAATGATGCCTGGGTGAGGACAGAGACACTAGGGCCATGCAGGCCCAGATGGGGAACAGAATCACTAGGTCCTGGTGAGGCATAGAAAAGACCCCAGTCACCAGTATCAGGTGAGCCCTTTGTGGGAACCAGAGCCACTCTATCCAGCTGAGTCCCAGGTCCATGTAAGGCCCACGTGAGGACCAGATTCATCAGGTCGATGAGGCATAGCTGGGGACAAGAGTCACCATGTCTGGGTGCGGCCTAGGTGGGGGCAAGATTTAGCAATTCTCAGTTAGGTCAAAGTGTGGACGAGAGACACCAGTTCCAGGTGAGGCCAAACTGAGGACCAGAGTCACCAGATCCATGTGAGGTCCATGTTGGAAAGAGAGTCACCAGGTCCAGGAGAGGTCCAGGTGAGGACCAGAGTCAACAGATCCAGGTGAAGTCCAGGTGGGGACCAGAGTCACCAGATCGAGGTGAAGCCCAGGTGGGGACCAGCGTCACTAGGTCAGATGAGGCCCAGGTGAGGACCAGAGTTACCAGGTACACGTGAGGCGCTGGTAGGTATCAGAGGCAACAGGTCCATGGGAGGCCGGCTTGGGGACCATGGTCAACAGGTCTACTTGAGGCCCATGTGTGGGACACAGTAACCAGGTTCAGGTGAGTCCCCGGTGGTGACAAGAGTCACCACGTCCAGGTGAGGCCCAGGTGGGGACAAGGATGACCAGGTCCAGGGGAGGCCCTTGAAAGAACCAGAGTCAACAGTTCGAGGTCAGGCACAGGAGGCAACCAGGGTCACCAGGTCCAAGTCAGGCCAAAGTGGGGTTCACAGTCACTAGGGCACGGTGAGACCCAGAGGGGGACCAGAGTCACCTGGTCCAGGTGAGGTCCAGTTGTGGAACACAGTCACCGGGTACCAATTTTGCCCAGTTGAGGACCACGGTCAACTGGGTCAGGTTAGCCCAGATGGGACCAGAGTCCCCAAATCCAGGTGAAGCCGAGGTGGGGACCACAGTCACCAGATCCAGGGTAGTCTCGGGTGCAGACCAGAATCACCAGGTCCAGGTGAGTGCAGGTGGCAACCACACTCACCAGGTCCCGGTTAGGTCCTGGTGGGGACCAGAGTCACGAGGTACATGAGAAGCTAGAAACACTACAGCCAAAAGGTCCCCATGATGTCCATGTGGGAACGAGAATCACCAGTTACAGGTGAGTACCAGGTGGTGAACTGACTCTCCATGTAGAGGTGAGTCCCAGGTGGGAACCAGTGTCACCATGTCCAGTGTGGCCCAGGTGAAGACCAGAGTTAATAGGTCCGGTTGGGTCACTGTTAGTGAACAGTGTAACCATATCCTGATGCTACCCAGGTGGTTAACAGAGACACCAGGTCCTGGTGAGGCCCAGGTGGGACCAGAGACATGAGTTCCAGGTGAGGTCCCACTGGGATCCACAGTCACCACGTCAGGTGAGGCCATATTAGGATCAGAGTCACCAGTTACAGGTGAAGCCCAGGTGGATCAGAGTCACCTGGTACAGAAGAGGCCAAAGTCAGGAACAGAGTTACCAGGATCAGGTCAGTCCCATTGGGGTATAGAGTAACCATGTCCCGGTGATGGGTAGACCCAGAGTCACCAGGTCCAGATGAGGCGCAGGTGGGGAGCATATTCACTAGGTCCCGGTGAGGCCCAGTTGAGGACCAGAGTCACCAGGTCTAGTTGAGGTCTAGAGGGGTACCAGATTCACCTGGTCTAGGTGACATCCAGATGGGGACCAGAGTCACCATGTCAGGCTGAGGCCCAGAGGGGTTCCAGAGTCATCATGTCCAGGTGAGGCTCAGGTGTGGAACAGAGTATCCAGGTCATAATGGTCACAGGTGAGGACCAGAGTCACCAGATCTCAGAGAGGCCCAGTTAGGATCAGAGTCACTGGTTCCAGTTGACGCCAAGAAGGAGTCCACAGCAATCAGGTCCAGGTGGGGAAAAAATTCACCAGGACTGGGTGAGGACTAGATGCGGACCAGATTCACCAGGTCATGGTTATTCCCAGGTAGTGACCAGAGTTACCGTTCCAGGTGAGGACCAGGTAAGGACCAGATTCACCAGATCCAAGTGAGGCACACGTGCGGACCTGTGTCACCAGGTATGGGTGAGGTCCAGGTGACAACCCCACTCACCAGGTCCATGTGAGGACAACCTGCTGGCCATGCAGAGAGGAACCGTGTCTCGATGATGCCCACGTAGGGACTAGAGTTACCAGGTCCAGGTGATGCCAACCTGCAGGCCATGCAGTGGAACCATGTCCTGATGATGCCGAGGTAGGACAATATTTACCAGGTCCAGGTGAGGCCAACCTGCAAGTCATGCAGTGGAACCATGTCCCGATGATGCCCAGGTAGGGACCAGAGTCACCAGGTCCAAATGAGGACAGATCGAGCATATTCACTAGGTGCAGGTGAGGCCCAGTTGAGGACCAGAGTCACCAGATCTGGTTGAGACCTAGAGGGGTAGCAGATTCACCTGGTCCAGGTGACATCCACATGGGGACCAGAGTCACCAGGTCAGGGTGAGGCCTAGAGAGGTTGCAGAGTCATCATGTCCAGGTGAGGCTCAGGTGTGGAACAGAGTCATCAGGTACCAATTATGCCCAGGTGAGGACCAGAGTCACCAGGTATGGGTGACGCGCAGATAGGATCAGAGTCACCAGATCCAGATGAGGCCCAGAAAGAGTCCACAGCAATCAGGTCCAGGTGGGGAACAAAGTCACCAGGACTGGGTGAGGCCCAGATGGGGACCAGATTCAACAGGACCAGGTGAGGCCCAGATGGTGACCAGAGTCCCCGACTCTGGGAGAGGACCAGGTAAGGACCAGATTCACCAGCTCCAAGAGGCCCACTTGGGGACCTGAGTCACCAGGTATGGATGAGGCCCAGGTGGCAACCCCAATCACCAGGTCCAGGTGAGGCCAACCTGCAGGCCAGCCAGAGTCACCAGATCCAGGTGAGAACCTAGTGTGGACCAGAGTCACCAGGTAAATGTGAGTCTACAAGAAAACCACAGTCACCAGGTCCAGTTTTTGTTCATGTGGGAACGAGAGTCACCAGGTCCAGGTGAGACCCAGGTGGGGACCACAGTCACCAGGTACAGATTGAGGCCTAGGGGGTGGACCAGTGTCATCAGGACCAGTAGAGGCCAAAGTGTGGAGCAAAGTTATCATGTCCAGGTGAGGCCCAGGTGGAGAACAGAGTAACCATGTCCCACTGATGCCAGGTGGAAAAAGTGTCACAAGGTCCAGACGAGGTCTAAGTAAGGAGTAGATTCACTAGGTCCTGTTGAGGCCCAGTTGAGGACCAGTGTCCACAGCTGCGGATGAGTCCCAGAGGGGGACCAGAGTCACCCGGTTCTGGTGGTATCCAGGTGGTGACCAGAGTCAGCACGTCACGGTGAGGCCCAGAGTGGGACGAGAATCACTAGGTCCAGTTGAAGCCCCGATGTGGAATAGAGAAACCAGGTTCCATGGTGCCATAAGAGGACCTGAGTCACCAGGTCCATGTGAGGCCCCTGTGGGAACCAGTCACCTCGTCCACGTGAGGCCCAGGTGGGACCACAGTCACAAGGTCCAGGTGAGGCCCAGGTATATAAGAGAGTATCCAGGTCCCAATCATGCCCAGGTAAGGACGAGAGTCAACAGGTCCAGGAGAGGCCCAAATATGGATCAGAGTCATTGTGTTCCAGGTGAGGCCCGAAGGAGACCACAGGAACCAGGTCCAGGAGAGCCCCATATGGGAACCAGAGCCACCAGATCCAGGTGAGGTCCATGTGGGCCACAGTCACAAGTTCCAGGGGAGGCGCAGGTGGCAACAGGATTCACCAAGTCCAGGTGAGGCCCAGTTGGCGATAAGTCACCAGATCCAGGTGCGGACCAGCTAAGGACCAGATTCACCAGGCTCAAATGAAGCCCAAGGGTGACCAGAGTCACCAGGTATGGGTGAGGCCCAGAGGGGGAACCAGAGTAACCAGTTTTTTGAGGCCCAGAATGGGACCAGAGGTCCTGGTCAAAATGAGGCCCAGGTGTGGGTAGAGTATCCAGGTCCCAAAGACGCCTGGGTGAGGACTAGAGTCACTAGGGCCATGCAGGCCCAGATGGGGAACAGAATCACTAGGTCTTGTTGAGGCATAGAATAAGACCACAGTCAGCAGTATCACGTGAGACCCTTGTGGGAACCAGAGCCACTCTATCCAGCTGAGTCCCAGGTCCATGTGAGGCCCATGTGAGGACCAGATTCATCAGGTCGAATTGAGGCAACGCTGGGGACAAGAGTCACCAGGTCTGGGTGCGGCCTAGGTGGGGCAAGATTCAGCAGTTCTGAGTTAGGTCAAAGTGGGGACGAGAGACACCAGGTCCAGGTGAGGCCAAACTGAGGACCAGAGTCACCAGATCCAGGCGAGGTCCATGTTGGAAAGAGAGTCACCAGGTCAACGAGGGAGGTGGGGCCAGAGTCACCAGATCCAGGTGAAGTCCAGGTGGGGACCAGAGTCACCAGATCCAGGTGAAGCCCAGGTGGGGACCAGAGTCACTAGGTCCAGATGAGGCCCAGGTGAGGACCAGAGTTACCAGGTACACGTGAGGCCCCGGTGGAGATCAGAGGCAACAGGTCCATGTGAGGCCGGTTTGGGGACCATGGTCAACAGGTCTATTTGAGGTCCAGGTGTGGAACACAATAACCAGGTCCAGGTGAGTCCCCGGTGGTGACAAGAGTTACCACGTCCAGGTGAGTCCCAGGGGGGACCAGGATCACCAGGTACAGGGGAGGACCTTAAAAGAACCAGAGTCTACAGTTCGAGGTCAGGCACGGGTGGCAACCAGGGTCAGCAGGTCCAAGTCAGGCCAAAGTGGGGTTCCCAGCACTAGGGCACGGTGAGACCCAGGGGGACCAGAGTCACCTGGTCCAGGTGAGGGCCAGTTGTGGAACACAGTCACCGGGTCCCAATTTTGCCCAGTTGAGGACCACGGTCAACTGAGCCAGGTGAGGCCCAGATGGGGACCGGAGTCCCCAAATCCAGGTGAAGCCCAGGTGGGGACCACAGTCACCAGATCCAGGGTAGTCTCGGTTACAGACCAGAATCACCACGTCCAGGTCAGGTGCAGGTGGCAACCACACTCACCAGGTCCCGGTGAGGCCCTGGTGGGGATCAGAGCCACGAGGTACATGAGAAGCTAGAAACACTGCAGCCACCAGGTCCACATGATGTCCATGTGGGAACGAGAATCACCAGTTACAGGTGAGGACCATTGGGGATCCGACTCACCATGTCCAGGTGAGACCCAGGTGGGAACCAGTGTCACCATGTCCAGTGTGGCCCAGGTGAATACCAGAGTTAATAGGTCCGGCTGGTCATTGTTAGTGAACAGTTTAACAATATCCTGATGCTACCAAGGAGGGTACCAGAGACACCAGGTCCTGGTGAGGCTCAGGTGGGACCGGAGACATGAGGTCCATGTGACGTCCCGATGGGAACCACAGTCACCAGGTCAGGAGAGGCCATGCTTAGGATCAGAGTCACCAGTTACAGGTTAGGCCCAGGTGGAGCCAGAGTCACCTGGTACAGAAGAGGCCAAAGTCAGGAGCAGAGTTACCAGGATCAGGTCAGTCCCAGTGGGGAATAGAGTAACCATGTCCCGATGATGCCCAGGAGAACCAGAGTCACCAGGTCCAGATGAGGCGCAGGTGGGGAGCATGTTCACTAGGTCCTGGTGAGGCCCAGTTGAGGACCAGAGTCACCAGGTCAAGTTGAGGCCTAGAGGGGAACCAGGTTAACCTGGTCTAGGTGATCCAGAGGGGACCAGCGTCACCATGTCAGGGTGAGGCATAGAGGGGATCCAGAGTCATCATGTCCAGGTGAGTCTCAGGTGTGGAGCAGAGTATCCAGGTCATAATGGTCCACAGGTGAGGACCAGAGTGACCAGATCTGGGTGACGCGCAGATAGGATCAGAGTCACAAATTCCAGGTGAGGCCAAGAAAGAGTCCACAGAAATCAGGTCCAGGTGGGGAACAAAGTCACCAGGACTGGGTGAGGCCCAGATGGGGACCAGATTCACCAGGTCCAGGTGAGGCCCAGGTTGAGCAGAGTCCCTGGGTCTGGGAGAGGACCAGGTAAGGACCAGATTCACCAGGTTCAAGAGGCCCACGTGGGGAATTAGTCACCAGTTATGGGTTAGGCCCAGGTGGCAACCCCACTTACCAGGTCCAGGTGACGCCAACCTGCAGGCCAGAGTCACCAGATCCAGGTGAGACCCTAGTGGGGACCGGAGTCACCAGGTAAATGTGAGTCTACAAGAATACCACAGTCACCAGGTCCAGGTGTGGTTCATGTGGGAACGAGAGTCACCAGGTCCAGGTGAGACCCAGGTGGGGACCACAGTCACCAGGTGCAGTTTGTGGCTTACTGGGGGGACCAGAGTCATCAGGACCATTTGAGGCCAAAGTGTGCAGCAAATTTATCATGTCCAAGTGAGGCCCAGGTAGGGAACAGAGTAACCATGTCCCATTGATGCCAGGTGGGAAAAGAGTCACAAGGTCCAGGATGAGGCCTAAGTGAGGAGTAGATTCACCAGGTCCTTTTGAGGCCAGGTTGAGGACCAGTGTCACCAGCTCCGGGTGAGTCCCAGAGGGGGACCAGAGTCACCCGGTTCTGGTGATATCCAGGTGGGGACCAGAGTCACCACGTCAGGGTGAGGCCCAGACGGGGACGAGAATCACTAGGTCCAGGTGAAGCCCCGATGTGGAACTGAGAAACCAGGTCCCATGATGCCCATTTGAGGACCTGAGTCACCAGGTTCAGGTGAGGGCCCTGTGGGAACCAGTGACCTCATCCCGGTGAGGCCCAGGTGGGACCACAGTCATCAGGTCCAGGTGAGGCCCAGGTATATAAGAGAGTATCCAGGTCCCAATGATGCCCAGGTAAGGACGAGAGTCAACAGGTCCATGAGAGGCCCAAATATGGATCAGAGTCATTGTGTTCCAGGTGAGGCCAGATGGAGACCACAGGAACCAGGTCCAGGAGAGCCCCATATGGGAACCAGAGACAACAGATCGAGGTGAGGTCCAGGTGGGACCACAGTTACAAGGTCCTGGTGAGGCGCTGTTGGCACCAGGGTTCACCTAGTCCAGGTGAGGCCCAGGTGGCGACCAGTCACCAGATCCAGGTGAGGACCAGCTAAGTACCAGATTCACCAGGCCCATGTGAAGCCCAAGGGGTGACCAGAGTCACCAGGTAAGGGTGAGGCCCAGAGGGGGAACCAGAGTAAACAGTTTAGTTTGCGGCCCAGAATGGGACCAAAGGTCCCTGTTCAAAGTGAGGCCCAGATGTGGAATAGAGTATCCAGGTCCCAATGGTTCCTGGGTTAGGACTAGAGTCACTAGGGCCATGCAGGCCCAGATGGGGAACAGAATCACTAGGTCCTGGTGAGGCATAGAATAAGACCACAGTCAGTAGTATCAGGTGAGCCCCTTGTGGGAACCAGAGCCACTCAACCAGCTGAGTCCCAGGTCCATGTGAGGCCCACGTGAGGACCAGATTCATCAGGTCGAATTGAGGCATAGCTGGGGACAAGAGTCACCAGGTCTGGGTGCGGCCTAGGTGGGGCAAGATTCAGCAGTTCCAGTTTAGGCCAAGAGGAGTCCACAGCAATCAGGTCCAGGTGGGGAAGAAAGTCAACAAGACTGGGTTGAGGCCCAGAGGGGGACCAGATTCACCAGGTCCAGGTGATTCCCAGGTGGTGACCAGGGTTACCAGGTCCGGGTGAGGACCAGGAAAGGACCAGATTCACCAGGTCAAAGTGAGGCCCACGTGGGGACCTGTGTCACCAGGTAAGGGTGAGCCCCAGGTGGCAACCCCACTCACTAGGGCCAGGTGAGGCCAACCTGGAGGCCATGCAGAGGAACCGTGTCCCGGTGATGCCCAGGTAGGGACCAGAGTTACAAGGTCCAGCTGAGGCCAACCTGCAGGCCATGCAGTGGATGCATGTCCCGATGATGCCAAGGTAGGGACGAGAGTCACCAAGTCCAACTGAGGCTCAGATTAAGCATATTGACTAGGTCCAGGTGAGGCCCAGTTGAGGACCAGAGTCCCCAGACCTGGTTGAGTCCTAGAGGGGTACCAGAATCCCATGGTCCAGGTGACATCCAGATGGGGACGAGAGTCACCAGGTCAGGGTGAGGCCCAGAGAGGTTCCAGAGTCTTTAAGTCCAGGTGAGGCTCAGCTTTGGAACAGAGTCACCAGGTACCAATGATGCCCAGATGAGGACCAGAGACACCAGGTCTGGGTGATGCGCAGATAGATTAGAGTCACCAGTTCCAGGTGAGGCCAAGAAAGTGTCCACAGCAATCAGGTCCAGGTGGTGAACAAAGTCACCATGACTAGGTGAGGCCCAGATGGGGACCAGATTCACCAGGTCCAGGTGAGGTCCAGGTGGTGACCAGAGTCCCCGGGTCTGGCAGAGGACCAGGTAATGACCAGATTCACCAGGTCCAAGTGAGGCCCACGTGAGGACCTGAGTCACCAGGTATGGGTGAGGCCCAGGTGGCAACCCCACTCACCAGGTCCAGGTGAGGCCAACCTGCAGGCCAGTGTCACCAGTTCCAGGTGAGGCCCTAGTGGGGACCGGAGTCACCAGGTAAATGTGAGTCTACAAGAACAACACAGGGACCAGGTCCAGGTGTGGTTCATGTGGGAACGAGAGTCACCAGGTCCAGGTGAGACCCAGGTGGGGACCACAGTCACCGGGTCCAGATTGAGGCCTAGGTGGGGGGACCAGAGTCATCAGGACCAGTTGAGGCCAAAGTGTGGAGCAAAGTTATCATGTCTAGGTGAGGCCCAGGTGGGGAACAGAGTAACCATGTCCCGTTGATGCCAGTTGGGAAAAGAGTCACAAGGTTCAGACGAGACCTAAGTGAGGAGTAGATTCAACAGGTATGTTGAGATCCAGTTGAGGACCAGTGTCCCCAGCTCTGGGTTAGTCCCAGAGGGGGACCAGAGTCACCCGGTTCTGGTGATATCCAGATGGGGACCAGAGTCACCATGTCATGGTGATGCCCAGAGTGGATCCAGAGTCATCATGTCCTGGTGCGGCTCAGGTGTGGAACAGAGTATCCAGGTCATAATGGTCCACAGGTGAGGACCAGAGTCACCATATCTGGGTGAGGCCCAGCTACTATCAGAGTCACCACTTCCTTGTGAGGCCAAGAAGGAGTCCACAGCAATCAGGTCCAGGTGGGGAAAAAAATCACCAGGACTGGGTGAGGACCAGGTAAGGACCAGATTCACCAGGTCCAAGTGAGTCCCACGTGGGCACCTGGGTCACCAGGTATGGGTGAGGCCCAAGTGGCATCCCCACTCACCAGATCCAGGTGAGGACACCCTGCAGGCAATGCAGAGGAAGAGTGTCCCGATGATGCCCAGGTAGAACCACAGTTACCAGGTCCAGGCGCGGCCAACCTAAAGGCCATGCAGTGGAAACATGTCCCAATGATGCCCAGGTAGGGAAGACAGTCACCAGATCCAAATGAAGCCCAGATGGAGCATATTCAATAGGTCCATGTGAGGCCCCGTTGAGGACCAGAGTCACCAGATCCAGGTGAAGCCAAGGTGGGGACCAGAGTCACTAGGTCCAGATGAGGCCCAAGTGAGGACCAGTGTTACCAGGTACACGTGATGCCCCGGTGGGAATCAGAGGCAACAGGTCCATATGAGGCCGGCTTCGGTACCATGGTCAACAGGTCTACTTGAGGCCCAGGTGTGGAACACAGTAACCAGATCCAGGTGAGTCCCCGGTGGTGACAAGTGTCACCACGTCCAGGTGAGTCCCAGGTGGGGACCAGGATCACCAGGTACAGGGGAAGCCCTTGAATAAAACAGAGTCAACAGTTCGAGTTCAGGCGCAGGTGTCAACCAGGGTCAGCAGGTCCAAGTCAGGCCAAAGTGGGGTTCACAGTCACTAGGGCACGGTGAGACCCAGAGGGGCACCAGAGTCACGTGGTCCAGGTGAGGTCCAGTTGTGGAACACAGTCACCACGTCCCAATTTTGCCCAGTTGAGGACCATGGTCAACAGGGCCAGGTGAGGCCCAGATGGGGACCAGAGTCCCCAAATCCAGGTGAACCCCTGGTGGGGACCACAGTCACCAGATCTAGGGTAGTCTCAGGTGCAGACCAGAATCACCAGGTCCAGGTGAGGTGCAGGTGGCAACCACACTCACCAGGTCCCGGTGAGGCCCTGGTGGGGACAAGAGTCACAAGGTACATGACAAACTAGAAACACCGCAGCCACCACGTCCACATGATGTCCATGTGTGAAGGAGAATCAACAGTTACAGGTTAGGAACAGGTGGGTATCTGACTCACCATTTCCAGGTGAGACCCAGGTGGGAACGAGTGTCACCATGTCCAGGTGTGGCCCAGGTGAAGACCAGAGTTAATTGGTCCGGCTGGGTCACTGGTAGTGAACAGTGTAGCAATATCCTGATGCTACCCAGGTGGGTACCAGAGACACCAGGTCCTGGTGAGGCCCAGGTGGGACCAGAGACATGAGGTCCAGGTGAGGTCCCGATGGGAACCACAGTCACCAGGTCAGGAGAGGCCATGCTTTGGATCAGAGTCACCAGTTACAGGTGAGGCCCAGGTGGAAGCAGAGTCACCTGGTACAGAAGAGGCCAAAGTCAGGACCAGAGTTACCAGAATCAGGTCAGTCCCAGTGGGGAACAGAGTAACCATGTCCCGATGATGCCTAGGTAGACCCAGCGTCACCAGGTCCAGATGAGGCGCAGGTGGGGAGCATATTCACTAGGTCTCGGTGACACCCAGTTGAGGACCAGTGTCACCAGGTCTATTTGAGCCCTAGAGGGGTAACAGATTCACCTGGTCTAGGCGACATCCAGATGGGGACCAGAGTCACCATGTCAGGGTGAGTCCCAGGGAGGTTCCAGAGTCATCATGTCCAGGTGAGCCTAAGGTGTGGAACAGAGTCACCAGGTACCAATAAGGCCCAGGTGAGGACCAGAGTCACCAGGTCTGGGAGACGCGCAGATAGGATCAGATTCACCAGTTCCAGGTGAGGCCAAGAAAGAGTCCACAGCAATCAGATTCAGGTGGGGAACAAAGTCACCATGCCTGGGTGAGACCCAGATGGGGACCTGATTCACCAGGACCAGTTGGGGCCCAGGTGGTGACCAGAGTCCCCGGGTCTGGGAGAGGACCAGGTAAGGACCAGATTCACCAGGTACAAGAGGCCCAGGTGGGGACTGAGTCACCAGGTATGGGTGAGGCCCAGGTGGCAACCCCACTCACAAGGTCCAGGTGAGGCCAACCTGCAGGCCAGAGTCACCAGATCCGTGTGAGGCCCTAGTGGGGACCGGAGTCACCAGGTAAATGTGAGTCTACAAGAAAACCACAGTCACCAGGTCCAGGTGTGGTTCATGTGGGAACGAGAGTCACCAGGTCCAGGTGACACCCAGGTGGGGACCATAGTCACCAGGTCCAGATTGAGGCCTAGGTGGGGGGAACAAATTGATCAGGACAAGTTGAGGCCAAAGTGTGGAGCAAAGTTATCATGTCCAGGTGATGTCTAGGTGGGGAACAGAGTAACTATGTCCCATTGATGCCAGGTGGGAAAAGAGTCACAAGGTTCAGACGAGATCTAAGTGAGGAGTAGATTCACCAGGTCCTGTTGAAGCCCAGTTGAGCACCAGTGTCCCCAGCTCCGGGTGAGTCCCAGAGGGGGACCAGAGTCACCCGGTTCTGGTGATATCCAGGTGGGGATAAGACTCACCACGTCAGCGTGAGGCCCAGAGGGGGACGAGAATCACTAGTTTCAGGTGAGGCCCCGATGTGGAACTGAGAAAAAAGGTCCCATAATGCCCAAATGAGGACCTGAGTCACCAGGTACAGGTGAGGCCAAACTGAGGACCAGAGTCACCAGATCCAGGTGAAGCCAAGGTGGGGACCAGAATCACTAGGTCCAGATGAGGCCCAAGTGAGGACCAGTTTACCAGGTACACGTGAAGCCCCGGTGGGAATCAGAGGCAACAGGTCCATATGAGGCCGGCTTCGGTACCATGGTCAACAGGTCTAATTGAGGCCCAGGTGTGGAACACAGTAACCAGGTCCAGGTGAGTCCCCGGTGGTGAAAAGAGTCACCACGTCCAGGTGAGTCACAGGGGGGGACCAGGATCACCATGTACAGGGGAAGCCCTTGAATGAACCAGTCAACAGTTCGAGGTCAGGCGCAGGTGTCAACCAGGGTCAGCAGGTCCAAGTCAGGCCAAAGTGGGGTTCACACTCACTAGGGCACGGTGAGACCCAGAGGGGGACCAGAGTCACCTGGTCCAAGTGAGGTCCAGGGGTGGAACACAGTCACCGGGTCCCAATTTTGCCAGTTGAGGACCATGGTTGACAAGGCCAGGTGAGGCCCAGATTGGGGATCTTCAATCTGGATCAGAGTCACCAGTTCCAGTTGAGGCTAAGAAGAAGTCCACAGCAATCAGTTCCAGATTGACGCCTAGGTCGGGTGACCAGAGTCATCAGGACCAGTTGAGGCCAAAGTGTGGAGCAAAGTTCTCATGTCCAGGTGAGGCCCAGGTGGGGAACAGACTAATCATGTCCCATTGATGCCAGGTGGGAAAAGAGTCACAAGGTCCAGACGAGGCCTAAGTGAGGAGTAGATTCACCAGGTCGTGTTGAGGCCCAGTTGAGGACCAGGGTCCCCAGCTCCGGGTGCGTCCCAGAGGGGGACCAGCGTCACCCGGTTCTGGTGATATCCAGGTGGGGACCACAGTCACCACGTCAGGTTGAGGACCATAATGGGACGAGAATCACTAGGTCCAGGTGAGGCCCCGATGTGGAACTGAGAAACCAGGTCCCATGATGCCCATATGAGGACCTGAGTCACCAGGTCCAGGTGAGGTCCTTGTGGGAACCAGTCACCTCGTCCAGGTGAGGCCCAGGTGGGACCACAGTCACCAGGTCAATGTTTGGCCAAGGTATTTAAGAGAGTATCCAGGTCCCAATGATGCCCAGGTAAGGACCAGAGTCAACAGGTCCAGGAGAGGCCCAAATATAGATCACAGTCATTGTGTTCCAGGTGAGGCCAGATGGAGACCACAGGAACCAGGTCCAGGAGAGCCCCATGTGGGAACCAGAGCCACCAGATCCAATTGAGGTCCAGGTGGGATCACAGTCACAAGGTCCAGGTGAGGCGCAGGTGGCAAGAGGATTCACCAAGTACACGTGGGGTCCAGGTGACAACCAGTCAGCAGATCCAGGTGCGGACTATTTAAGGACCAGATTCACCAGGCCCAAGTGAAGCCCAAGGGGTGACCAGAGTCACCAGGTAAGGGTGAGGACCAGAGCGGGAACCAGAGTAACCAGTTTAGTTTAAGGACCAGAATGGGACCAGAGGTCCCTGGACAAAGTGAGGCCCAGTTGTAGAATAGAGTATCCAGGTACCAATGATGACTGGGTGAGGAACAGATTCACTAGGGCCATGGAGTCCCAGATGGGGAACAGAATCACTAGGTCCTGGTGAGGCATAGAATAAGACCACAGTCAACAGTATCAGTTGAGCCCCTTGGGAACCAAAGACACTCTATCCAGGTGAGTCCCAGGTCCACGTGAGGCCCACGTGAGGACCAGATTCATCAGGTCGAATTGAGGCATAGCTGGGGACAAGAGTCACCAGGTCTGGATGCGGCCTAGGTGGGTCAAGATTCAGCAGTTCTGAGTTAGGTCAAAGTGGGGACGAGAGACACCAGGTCCTGGTGAGGCCAAACTGAGGACCAGAGTCACCAGATCCAGGTGAGGTCCAGGTAGGGACCCGAGTCACCAGATCCAGGTGAAGCACAGGTGGGGACTAGAGTCACTAGGTCCAGAAGAGGCCCAGGTGAGGACCAGAGTTACCAGGTACACGTGAGGCCCCGGTGGGGATCAGAGGCAACATGTCCATGTGAGGCCGGCTTGGGGACCATGGTCAACAGGTCTACTTGAGGCCCAGGTGTGGAACACAGTAAGCAGGTCCAGGTGAGTGCCCCGTGGTGACAAGGGTCACCACGTCCAGGTGAGGCCCAGTTGCGGACCAGGATCACCAGGTACCTGGAGGCCCTTGAAAGAACCAGAGTCAACAGTTCGAGGACAGGCGCAGGTTTCAGCCAGGGTCAGCAGGTCCAAGTCAGGCCAAAGTGGGGTTCACAGTAACTAGGGCATGGTGAGACCCAGAACGGCGCCAGAGTCACGTGATCCAGGTGAGGTTCTGTTGTGGAACACAGTCACCGTGTCCCAATTTTGCCCAGTTGAGGACCATGGTCAAAAGGGCCAGGTGAGGCCCAGATGGGGACCGGTGTCCCCAAATCCAGGTGAAGCCCAGCTGGGGACAACAGTCACCAGATCCAGGGTAGTCTCAGGTGCAGACCAGAATCAGAGGGTCCAGGTGAGGTGCAGTTGACAACCACTCTCACCAGGTCCCGGTGAGGCCCTGGTGGGGACCAGAGTCACGAGGTACATGACAAACTAGAAACACTGCAGCCACCAGGTCCACATGATATCCATGTGGGAACGAGAATCACCAGTTACAGGTTAGGACCAGGTGGGGATCTGACTCACAATTTCCAGGTGAGACACAGGTTTGAACGAGTGTCACCATGTGTAGGAGTGGCCCAGGTGAAGACCAGAGTTGATAGGTCCGGCTGGGTCACTGTTAGTGTACAGTGTAACCATATCCTGATGGTACCCAGGTGGGTACCAGAGACACCAGGTCCTGGTGAGGCCCAGGTGGGACCAGAGACATGAGGTCCAGGTGAGGTCCCAATGGGAACCACAGTCACCAGGTCAGGTGAGGCCATGCTTAGGATCAGAGTCACCAGTTACAGGTGAGGCCCAGGTGGAGCCAGAGTCACCTGGTACAGAAGAGGCCAAAGTCAGGACCAGAGTTACCAGGATCAGGTCAGTCCCAGTGGGGAACAGAGTAACTATGTTCCGATGATGCCCAGGTAGACCCAGGGTCACCAGGTCTAGATGTGGCGCAGGTGGGGAGCATATTCACTAGGTCTCGGTGAGACCCAGTTGAGGACCAGTGTCACCAGGTATATTTGAGCCCTTGAGGGGTAACAGATTCACCTGGTCTAGGTGACATCCAGATGGGGACCAGAGTCACCATGTCAGGGTGAGGCCCCGAAGGGATCCAGAGTCATCATGTCCAGGTGAGGCTCAGGTGTGGAACAGAGTATCCAGGTCATAATGGTCCACAGGTGAGGACCAGAGTCACCAGATCTGGGTGAGGCCCAGTTAGGATCAGAGTCACCAGTTCCAGTTGAGGCCTAGAAGGAGTACACAGCAATCAGGTCCAGGTGGGGAACAAAGTCACCGGGACTGGGTGAGGCCCAGATGGGGCCAGATACACCAGGTCCAGGTGTTTTCCAGGTGGTGACTAGGGTTACCAGGTCCGGTTGAGAACCAGGTAAGGACGAGATTCACCAAGATACTGAGGCCTACGTGGGGACCGGTGTCACCATGTATGGGTGAGGCCCAGGTGGCAAGCCCACTCACCAGGTCCAGGGGAGGCCAGCCTGCAGGCCAGAGTCACCAGATCCAGGTGAGGCCCTAGTGGGGACGGGATTCACAAGGTAAATGTGAGTCTACAAGAACACCACAGTCACCAGACCCAGGTGTGGTACATGTGGGAACGGAAGTCACCAGGTCCAGCTGAGACACAGTTGGGGACGACAGTCACCAGGTCCAGATTGAGGCCTAGGTTTGGGGACGAGAGTCATCAGGACCAGTTGAGGCCAAAGTGTGCAGCAAAGTTATCATGTCCAGGTGGGGCCAGGTGGGGAACAGAGTAACCATGTCCCATTGATGCCAGGTGGGAAAAGAGTCACAAGGTCCAGACGAAGCCTAAGATTGGAGTACATTCACCAGGTCCTGTTGAGGCCCACCTGAGGACCAGTGTCCCCAGCTCCGGGTGTGTCACCCGGTTCTGGTGATATCCATGTGGGGACCAGTGTCACAAGTCAGGGTGAGTCCCAGAGGGGGAGAGAATCACTAGGTCCAGGTGAGGCCCCGATGTGGAACTGTGAAACCAGGTCCGAAGATGCTCATATAAGGACCTGAGTCACCAGGTCCAGGTGATGTCCCTGTGGGAACCAGTCACCCCGTCCAGGTGAGGCCCAGGTGGGACCACAGTGACCAGGTCCTGGTGAGGCCCAGGTATATAAGAGAGTATCCAGGTCCCAATGATGCCCAGGTAAGGACCAAAGTCAACAGGTCCAGGAGAGGCCCAAATATAGATCAGAGTCATTGTGTTCCAGGTGAGGCCAGAGGGAGACCACAGGGAACAGATCCAGGAGAGCCCCATATGGGAACCAGAGCCACCAGATCCAGGTGAGGTCCAGGAGGGACCACAGTCACAAGGTCCAGGTGAGGCGCTGGTGGCAACATGATTCACCAAGTCCAGGTGAGGCCCACGTGGTGACCTGTCACCAGGGCCAGGTGCGGACAAGCTAAGGACCAGATTCACGAGGCCCAAGTGAAGCCCAAGGGGTGACCAGAGTCACCAGGTAAGGGTGAGGCCCAGAGGGGAACCAGAGTAATCAGTTTAGTTTGAGGCCCAAAATGGGACCAGAGAAACCTGGTCAAACTAGGCCCAGGTGGGCATAGAGTATCCAGGTCCCAATGATGCCTGGGTGAGGACCAGAATCACTATGGCCATGCAGGCTCAGATGGGGAACAGAATCACTAGGTCCTGGTGAGGCATAGAATAAGACCACAATCAGCAGTATCAGATGTGCCCCTTGTGGGAACCAGAGCCACTCTATCCAGCTGTGTCCCAGGTCCATGTGAGCCCCACGTCAGGACCAGATGCATCAGGTCGAATTAAGGCATAGTTCGGGACAAGAGTCACCAGGTCTGGGTGCGGGCTAGGTGGGGCAAGATTCAGCAGTTCTGAGTTAGGTCAAAGTGGGGACGAGAGACACCAGGTCCAGGTGAGGCCAAACTGAGGACCAGAGTCACCAGATCCAGGTGAGGTCCATGTTGGAAAGAGAGTCACCAGGTCCAGGAGAGGTCCAGGTGGGGACCAGAGTCACCAGATACAGGTGAAGTCCAGGTGGGTACCAGAGTCACCAGATCCATGTGAAACCCAGGTGGGGACCAGAGTCACTAGGTCCAGATGAGGCCCAGGTGAGGACCAGAGTTACCAGGTACACGTGAGGCCCCGGAGGGGATCAGAGGAAACAGGTCTATGTGAGGCCGCCTTGGGGACCATGGTCAACAGGTCTACTTGAGGCCCAGGTGTGGAACACAGTAAGCAGGTCCTGGTGAGTGCCCCGTGGTGACAAGGGTCACCACGTTCAGGTGGGTCCCAGTTGCGGACCAGGATCACCAGGTACAGGGGAGGCCCTTGAGAGAACCAGAGTCAACAGTTAGAGGTCAGGCGCAGGTGGCAACCAGGGTCAGCAGGTCCAAGTCAGGCCAAAGTGGGGTTCATAGTCACTAGGGCACGGTGAGACCCAGAGGGGGACCAGAGTCACCTGGTCCTGTGAGGTCCAGTTGTGCAACTCAGTCACCGGGTCCCAATTTTGCCCAGTGAGGACCATGGTCAACAGGGCCAGGTGAGGCCCAGATGGGGACCGGAGTCCCCAAATCCAGGTGAAGCCCAGGTGGGGACCACAGTCACCAGATGCAGGGTAGTCTCAGGTGCAGACCAGAATCACCAGCTGCTGGTGAGGTGCAGGTGGCAACCACACTCACCAGGTCCAGGTGAGGCCCTGGTGGGGACCAGAGTCACGAGGTACATGAGAAGCTAGAAACACTGCAGCCACCAGGTCGACATGGTGTCCATGTGGGAACGAGAATCACCAGTTACAAATGAGGCCCAGGTGGGGATCCGATTCACAATGTCCAGGTGAGACCCAGGTGGGAACCAGTGTCACCACATCCAGGTGTGGCCCAGGTGAAGACCAGAGTTAATACGTCCCGCTGTGTCACTGATAGTGAAGAGTGTAACGATATCCTGATGCTACCCAGGTGGGTACCAGAGACACCAGGTCCTGGTGAGGCCCAGGTGCGACTAGAGACATGAGGTCCAGGTGAGGTCCCGATGGGAACCACAGTCAGAAAGTCAGGTGAGGCCATGCTTAGGATCAGAGTCACCAGTTACAGATGAGGCCCAGGTGGAGCCAGAGTCACCTGGTACAGAAGAGGCCAAAGTCAGGACCAGAGTTACCAGGATCAGGTCAGTCCCAGTGGGGAATACAGTAACCATGTCCCGATGATGACCAGGTAGAACCAGAGTCACCAGGTCCAGATGAGGCGCAGGTGGGGAGCATATTCTCTAGTTCCCGGTGAGGCCCAGTTCAGGACCAGAGTCACCAGGTGTAGTTGAGGCCTAGAGGGGTACAAGACTCACCTGGTCTAAGTGACATCCAGATGGGGACCAGAGTCACCATGTCAGGGTGAGGCCCAGAGGGGATCCAGAGTCTTCATGTCCAGGGGAGGCTCAGGTGTGGAACAGAGTATCCAGGTTAATGGTCCACAGGTGAGGACCAGAGTCACCAGATCTGGGTGAGGCCAGTTAGGATCAGAGTCACTAGTCCCAGTTGAGGCCAAGAAGGCGTCCACAGCAATCAGGTCCCTGTGGGGAACAAAGTCACCAGGACTGGGTGAGGCCTAGATGGGGACCAGATTCACCAGGCCCAGGTGATTCCCAGGTGGTGACCAGAGTTACCAGTTCTGGGGAAGGACCAGGTAAGGACCAGATTCACCAGGTCCCATTGAGGCCCACGTGGGGACCTGTGTCACCAGGTATGGGTGAGGCACAATTGGCAACCCCACTCACCAGGTCCAGGTGAGGCCAACCTGCATGCCATGCAGTGGAACCATGTCCCGATTATGCCCAGGTAGGGACCAGAATTACCAGGTCCAGGTGAGGCCAACCTGCAAGCCATGCATTGGAACCATATCCCTATGATGCCCAGGTAGGTACCAGAGTCACCAGGTCCAAATGAGTCCCAGATGGAGCATATTCACTAGATCCAGGTGAGGCCCAGTTGAGGACCAGGTTCACCAGAACTGTTTGAGGCCTAGAGCGGTACCAGAATCACCTGGTCCAGGTGACATCCAGATGGGGACCAGAGTCACCAGGGCAGGGTGAGGCCCAGAGAGGTTCCAGAGTCAGCATGTCCAGTTGAGGCTCAAGTGTAGAACAGAGTCACCAGGTACCAATGATGCCCAGGTGAGGACCAGAGTCACCAGGTCTGGGTGACGCGCAGATAGGATCAGAGTCACCAATTCCAGGTGACGCTAAGAAAGAGTCCACAGCAATCAGGTCCAGGTGGGGAACAAAGTCACCAGGACTGGGTGAGGCCCAGATCACCAGGTCCATGTGAGGTGCAGGTGGCATCCATACTCACCCGGTCCCGGAGAGGCCCTGGTGGGGACCAGAGACACGAGGTACATGAGAAGCTAGAAACACTGCAGCCACCAGGTTCACATGATGTCCATGTGGGAATGAAAATCACCAGTTACAGGTGAGGACCAGGTGGGGATCCGACTCACCATGTCCATGTGAGACCCAGGTGGGAACCAGTGTCACCATGTCCTCGTGTGCCCCAGGTGAAGACCAGAGTTATTAGGTCCGGCTGGATGAGTGTTAGTGAACAGTGTAACCATATGCTGATGCTACCCAGGTGGGTACCAGAGACACCAGGTCCTGATGAGGCCCAGGTGTAACCGGAGACATGAGGTCCAAGTGAGGTCCCGATGGAAACCACAGTCACCGGGTCAGGTGAGCCCATGCTTAGGATCAGAGTTACCAGGTACAGATGAGGCCCAGGTGGAGCCAGACTCACCTGGTACAGAAGAGGCCAAAGTCAGGACCAGAGTTACCAGGATCAGGTCAGTCCCAGTGGGTAATACAGTAACCATGTCCCAATGATGCCCAGGTAGAGTCAGAGTCACCAGGTCCAGCGAGGCGCAGGTGGGTAGAATATTCACTAGGTCCAGGTGAGGCCCAAATGAGGATCAGAGTCACCAGGTCTAGTTGACGCCTAGAGGGGTACCAGATTCACCTGGTCTAGGGGACATCCAGATGGGGACCAGAGTCACCATGTCAGGGTCAGGCCCAGAGGGCATCCAGAGTCATCATGTCCAGGTGAGGCGCAGGTGTGGAACAGAGTATCCAGGTCATAATGGTCCACAGGTGAGGACCAGAGTCACCAGATCTGGGTGAGGCCCAGTTAGGAGCAGAGTCACAAGTTCCAGGTGAGGCCAAGAAGGAGTCCACAGCAATCAGGTCCAGGTGGGGAAAAAGTCACCAGGACTGTGTGAGGCCCAGATGGGGACCAGATTCACCAGGGCCAGGTGAGGCCCAGGTGGTGAGCTGAGTCCCCGGGTTTGGGAGAGGACCAGGTAAGGACCAGATTCACCAGGTCCAAGAGGCCCACGTGGGGACCTGAGTCAACAGGTATGGGTGAGCCCCAGGTGGCAACCACACTCAGGAGGTCCAGCTGAGACCAACATGCAGGCCATGCAGAGGAACCATGTCCCGATGATGCCCAGGTTGGTACTAGAGTTACCACGTCCAGGTGAGGCCAACCTGCAGGCCATGCAGTGGAACCATGTCCCGATGATGCCCAGGTAGGGACCAGATTTACCAGCACTAGGTGAGGCCAACCTGCAGGCCATGCAGTGGAACCATGTCCCGATGATGGCCAGGTAGGGACGAGAGTCACCAGGTCCAAATGAGACCCTGATGGAGCATATTCACTAGGTCCAGGTTAGGCCCAGTTGAGGACCAGAGTCAAGAGATCTGGTGAGGCCTAGAGGGGTACCAGAATCACCTGGTCTAGGTGACATCCAGATGGGGACCAGAGTCACCAGGTCAGGATGAGGCCCAGAGAGGTTCCAGAGTCATCAAGTCCAGGTGATGCTCAGGTGTGGAACAGAGTCACCGGGTACCAATGATGCCCAGGTGAGGACCAGAGTCAGCAGGTCTAGGTGACGCACAGACAGGATCAGAGTCACCAGTTCCTTGTGAGGCCAAGAAAAAATCCACAGCAATCAGGTCCAGGTGGGGAACAAAGTCACCAGGACTGGGTGAGGCCCAAATGGGGACCAGATTCACCAGGTCCAGGTGAGGCCCAGGAGGTGACCAGAGTCCTCGGGTCTGGGGGAGGACCAGGTAAGGACCAGATTCACCAGGTCGAAGAGGCCAACGTGAGGACCTGAGTCACCCAGTATGGGTGAGGCCCAGGTGGCAACCCCACTCACCAGGTCCAGGTGAGGCCAACCTTCAGGCCAGAGTCACCAGATCCAGGTGAGGCCCTAGTGGGACCGGAGTCACCAGGTTAATGTGAGTCTACAAGAACACAACAGTCACCTGGTCCAGGTGTGGGTCATGTGGGAACTAGAGTCACCAGGTCCAGGTGAGACCCATGTGGGGACCAGTCACCAGATCTAGATTGAGGCCTAGGAGGGGGGACCAGAGTCATCAGGACCAGTTAAGGCCAAAGTGTGGAGCAAAGTTATCATGTCCATGTGAGGCCCAGGTGGGGAACAGAGTAACCATGTCCCATTGATGCCAGGTGGGAAAAGAGTCACAAGGTCCAGACGAAGCCTAAGTGAGGAGTAGATTCACCAGGTCCTGTTGAGGCCCAGTTGAGGACCAGTGTCCCCAGCTCCGGGTGAGTCCCAGAGGGGGACCAGAGTCACCCGGATCTGGTGATATCCAGGTGGGGACCAGAGTCACCACCTCAGGGTGAGGCCAGAGGTGGACGAGAATCACTAGGTCCAGGTGAGGCCCCCGATGTGGAACTGAGAAACCAGGTCCCATGATGCCCATATGAGGACCTGAGTCACCAGGTCCAGGTGAGGTCCCTGTGGTAACCAGTCACCTCGTCCAGGTGAGGCCCAGGTGGGACCACAGTCACCAGGTCCAGGTGAGGCCCAGGTATATAAGGGAGTATCCAGGTCCCAATGATGCCCAGGTAAGGACCAGAGTCAACAGGTCCAGGAGAGGCCCAAATATGGTTCAGAGTCTTTGTGTTCCAGGTGTGGCCAGATGGAGACCACAGGAACCAGGTCCAGGAGAGCCCCATATGGGAACCATAGCCACCAGATCCAGGTGATGTCCAGGTGGGACCACAGTCACAAGGTCCAGGTGAGGCACAGGTGGCAACAGGATTCACCAAGTCCAAGTGAGGCCCAGGTGGCAACCGGTCACCAGATCCAGAATCGGATCAGATAAGGACCATATTCGCCAGACCCAAGTGAAGCCCAAGGGGTGACCAGAGTCACCAGGTAGGGGTGAGGCCCAGAGGGGGAACCAGAGTAACCAGTTTAGTTTGAGGCCCAGAATGGGACCATAGGTCCCTGGTGAAAGTGAGGCCCAGGTGTGGAATAGAGTATCCAGATCCCAATGATGCCTGGGTAAGGACCAGAGTTACTAGGGCCATGCAGGCCCAGATGGGGAACAGAATCACTAGGTCCTGGTGAGGCATAGAATAAGACCACAGTCAGCTGTATCAGGTGAGCCGCTTGTGGGAACCATAGCCACTCTATCCAGCTGAGTCCCAGGTCCATGTGAGGCCCACGTGACTACCAGAATCATCAGGTCGAATTGAGGCATAGCTGGGGACAAGAGTCACCAGGTCTGGGTGAGGCCTAGGTGGGTGAAGATTCAGCAGTTCTGAGTTAGGTAAAAGTGGGGACGAGAGACACCAGGTCCAGGTGAGGCCAAACTGAGGACCAGAGTCACCAGATCCAGGTGAGGTCCATGTTGGAAAGAGAGTCACCAGGTCCAGGAGAGGTCCAGGTGGGGACCAGAGTCACCAGATCCAGGTGAAGTCCAGGTGGGGACCAGAGTCACCAGATCCAGGTGAAGCCCAGGTGGGGACCAGAGTCACTAGGTCCAGATTAGGCCCAGGCGAGGACCAGAGTTACCAGGTACACGTGAGGCCCAGGTGGGGATCAGAGGCAACAGGCCATGTGAGGCCAGCTTGGGTACCATGGTCAACAGGTCTACTTGAGGCCCAGGTGTGGACACCTTAACCAGGTCCAGGTGAGTCCCCGGTGGTGACAAGAGCCACCACGTCCAGGTGAGGCCCAGGTGGGGACCAGGATCACCAGGTACAGGGGAGGCCCTTGAAAGAACCAGAGTCAACAGTTCGAGGTCAGGCGCAGGTGGCAACCAGGGTCAGCAGGTCCAAGTCAGGCCAAAGTGGGGTTCACAGTAATTAGTGCACGGTGAGACCCAGAGTGGGACCAGAGTCACCTGGTCCAGGTGAGGTCCAGTTGTGGAACACAGTCACCGGGTCCCATATTGCATGTTGAGTACCATGGTCAACAGGGGCAGGTGAGGACCAGATGGGGACCGGAGTACCCAAATCCAGGTGAAGCCCAGGTGGGGACCACAGTCACCAGATCCCGGGGAGTCTCAGGTGCAGACCAGAATCACCATGTCCAGGTGAGGTGCAGGTGGCAACCACACTCACCAGGTCCCGGTGAGGCCCTGGCGGGGACCAGAGTAACGAGGTACATGAGAAGCTAGAAACACCGCAGCCACCAGGTCCACATGACGTCCATGTGGGAACGAGAATCACCAGTTACAGGTGAGGACCAGGTGGGATCTGAATCACCATGTCCAGGTGAGACCCTGGTGGGAACCAGTGTTACCATGTCCAGGTGTGGCCCAGGTGAAGACTAGAGTTAATAAGTCCGGCTGGGTCACTGTGAGTGAACAGTGTAACCATATCCTGATGGTACCCAGGTGGGTACCAGAGACACCAGGTCCTGGCGAGGCCCAGGTGGGACCAGAGACATGAGGTCCAGGTGAGGTCCCGATGGAAACCACAGTCACCAGTTCAGGTG
This sequence comes from Canis lupus familiaris, assembly GCF_011100685.1. Classification (NCBI taxonomy): domain Eukaryota; kingdom Metazoa; phylum Chordata; class Mammalia; order Carnivora; family Canidae; genus Canis; species Canis lupus. The sequence goes on from NW_023330918.1 coordinate 34,025, forward strand.
AGGCCATGCTTAGGATCAGAGTCACCAGTTACAGGTGAGGCCCAGGTGGAGTCAGAGTCACCTGGTACAGAAGAGGTCAAAGTCAGGACCAAAGTCACCACGTCCAAATGAGGCCCAGATTGAGCATATTCACTAGGTCCAGGTGAGTCCCATTTGAGGACCAGAGTCACCAGATCTGGTTGAGGCCTATAGGGGTGCCAGAATCAGCTGGTCCAGGTGACATCCAGATGGGGACCAGAGTCACCAGGTCACGGTGAGGACAAGAGAGGTTCCAGAGTCATCATGTCCAGGTGAGGCTTAGGTGTGGAACAGAGTCACCAGGTACCAATGATGCCCATGGGAGGACCAGAGTCACCAGATCTGGGGGATGCACAGATAGGATCATAGTCACCAGTTCCAGGTGAGGCCAAGAAAGTGTCCACAGCAATCAGGTCCAGGTGGGGAACAAAGTCACTAGGACTATGTGAGGCCCAGTAGGGACCAGATTCAGCAGGTCCAGGTGAGGCACAGGTGGTTACCAGAGTCCCTGGGAGTGGGAGATGATCAGGTAAGGACCAGATTCATCAGGTCAAAGAGAGCCACGTGGGGACCTGAGTCACCAGGTATGGTTGAGGCCCTGGTGGCAACCCCACTCACCAGGTCGAGGTGAGGCCAACCGGCAGGCCAGAGTCACCAGATCCAGGTGAAGCCCTAGTGAGGACCAGAGTCACCATTTAAATGTGAGTCTACAAGAACACCACCGTCACCAGGTCCAGGTGTGGTTCATGTGGGAAAGAGAGTCACCAGGTCCAGGTGAGACCCAGGTGTGGACCAGTCACCAGGTCCAATTGCGGCCAAGGTCGGGGGACCAGAATCATCAGGACCATTTGAGGCCAAAGTGTGGAGCAAAGTTATCATGTCCAGTTGAGGCCTACGTGGGGAACAGAGTAACCATGTCTCATTGATGCCAGGTGGGAAAAAGGGTCACAAGGTCCAGAAGAGGCCTAAGTGAAGAGTAGATTCACCAAGTCCTGTTGAGGTCCGGTTGAGAACCAGTGTCCCCAGCTCCGGGTGAGTCCCACAGTGGACCAGAGTCACCCGGTTCTGGTGATATCCAGGTGGGGACAGAGTCAGCACGTCAGGGTGAGGCCCAGAGGGGGACGAGAATCACTAGGTCCAGGTAAGGCCCCAATGTGGAACTGCGAAACCAGGTCCCATGATGTCCATATGAGGCCCTGAGTCACCAGGTACAGGTGAGTTTCCTGTGGGAACCAGTCACCTCGTCCAGGTGAGGCCCAGGTGGGACCACAGTCACAAAGTCCAGGTGAGGCGGCAGGTGGCAACAGGATTCACCAAGTCCAGGTGAGGCCCAGGTGGCGACCAGTCACCAGATCCAGGTGAGGACCAGCTAAGGACCAGATTCAACAGGCCCAAGTGAAGCGCAAGGGGTAACCAGAGTCACCAGGTATGGGTGAGGCCCAGAGGGGGATCCAGAGTAACCAGTTTAGTTTGAGGCCCGGAATGCGACCAGAGGTCCCTGGTCAAAGTGAGGCCCAGGTGTGGAATAGAGTATCCAGGTCCCAATGATGCCTGGGTGAGGACCAGAGTCACTGGGGCCATGCAGGCCCAGATGGGGAACAGAATCACTAGGTCCTGGTGAGGCATAGAATAAGACCACAGTCAGCAGTATCAGGTGAGCCCTTTGTGGGAACCAGAGCCCCTCTATCCAGCTGAGTCCCAGGTCCATGTGAGGCCCACGTGAGGACCAGATTCATCAGGTCGAATTGAGGCATAGCTGGGGACAAGAGTCACCAGGTCTGGGTGCGGCCTAGGTGGGGCAAGATTCAGCAGTTCTGAGTTAGGTCAAAATGGGGACGAGAGACACCAGGTCCAGGTGAGGCCAAACTGAGGACCAGAATCAGCAGATCCAGGTGAGGTCCATGTTGGAAAGAGAGTCAGCAGGTCCAGGAGAGGTCCAGGTGGGGACCAGAGTCACCAGATCCAGGTGAAATCCAGGTGGGGACCAGAGTCACCGGATCCAGGTGAAGCCCAGGGGGGATCAGAGTCACTAGGTCCAGATGAGACCCAGGTGAGGACCAGAGTTACCAGGTACACGTGAGGCCCCGGTGGGCTTCAGAGGCAACAGGTCCATGTGAGGCCGGCTTGGGGACCATGGTCAACAGGTCTACTTGAGGCCCAGGTGTGGAACACAGTAACCAGGTCCAGGTGAGTCCCCGGTGGTGACAAGAGTCACCACGTCCAGGTGAGGCCCAGGTGGGGACCAGGATCACCAGGTCCAGGGGAGGCCCTTGATAGAACCAGAGTCAACAGTTCGAGGTCTGGCGCAGGTGGCAAACAGGGTCAGCAGGTCCAAGTCAGTCCAAAGTGGGGTTCACAGTCACTAGGGCACGGTGAGACCCAGAGGGGGACCAGAGTCACCCAGTCCAGGTGAGGTCCAGTTGTGGAACAGAGTCACCGGTTCCCAATTTTGCCCAGTTGAGGACCATGGTCAACTGGGCCAGGTGAGGCCCAGATGGGGACCGGAGTCCCCAAATCCAGGTGATGCCCAGGTGGAACCGGAGTCACCAGATCCAGGGTAGTCTCAGGTGCAGACCAGAATCACCAGGTCCAGGTGAGGTGCAGGTGGCAACCCCACTCACCAGGTCCAGGTGAGGACAACCTTCAGGCCAGAGTCACCAGATCCATGTGAGGCCCTCGTGGGACCGGAGTCACCAGGTAAATGTGCGGCTACAAAAAATACCACAGTCACCAGGTCCAGGTGTGGTTCATGTGGGAACGAGAGACACCAGTCTAGGTGAGAACCAGGTGGGGACCACAGTCACCAGGTCCAGATTGAGTCCTAGGTGGGGGGACCAGAGTCATAAGGACCAGTTGAGGCCAAAGTATGGAGCAAAGTTATCATGTCCAGAGAGGCCCAAGGGGGGAACAGATTAACCATGTCCATTGATGCCAGGTGGGAAAAGAGTCACAAGGTCCCGGTGAGGCGCAGGTGGCAACAGGATTCACCAAGTCCATGTGAAGCCCAGGTGGGGACCACAGTCACCAGATCCAGGGTAGTCTCAGGTGCAGACCAGAATCACCAGGTCCAGGTGTGGTGCAGGTGGCAACCACACTCACCAGGTCCCGGTGAGGCACTGGTGGGGACCAGAGTCACGAGGTACAAGATGAGCTAGAAACAGATAGGATCCCTGGGTGGCGCAGCGGTTTGCGCCGGCCTTTGGCCCAGGGCGCGATCCTGGAGACCCGGGATCGAATCCCACGTCGGGTTCCCGGTGCAATGGAGCCTGCTTCACCCTCTGCCTGTGTCTCTGCCTCTCTCTCTCTCTGTGACTATCATAAATCAATAAAAATTAAAAAAAAAGATTCTAGAAACACTGCGGCCAAAATGTCCACATGATCTCCATGTGGGAAAGAGAATCACTAGTTACAGGTGAGGACCAGGTGGGGATCCGACTCACCATATCCAGGTGAGACCCAGGTGGGAAACAGTGTCACCATGTCCAGGTGTGGCCCAGGTGAAGACCAGAGTTAATAGGTCCGGCTGGGGTCACTGTTAGTGAACAGTGTAACCATATCCTGATGCTACCCAGGTGGGGAACAGAGACACCAGGTCTTGGTGAGGCCCAAGTGGGATCAGAAACATGAGGTCCAGATGAGGTCCCGATGGGAACCACAGTCACCAGGTCAGGTGAGGCCATGCTTAGGATCAGAGTCACCAGTTACAGGTGAGGCCCAGGTGGAGCCAGAGTCACCTGGTACAGAAGAGGCAAAAGTCAGGACCAGAGTTACCAGGATCAGGTCAGTCCCAGTGTTGAATAGAGTAACCATGTCACGATGATGCCCAGGTAGAAACAGAGTCACCAGGTTCAGATGAGGCGCAGGTGGGGAGCATGTTCACTAGGTCCCGGAGAGGCCCAGTTGAGGACCAGAGTCACCAGATCAAGTTGAGGCCTAGAGGGTACCAGATTCACCTGGTCTAGGTGACATTCAGATGGTGACCAGAGTCACCATGTCAGGGTGAGGAACAGAAAGTTTCCAGAGTCATCATGTCCAGGTGAGGCTCAGTTGTGGAACAGAGTATCCAGGTCATAAAGGTCCACAGGTGAGGACCAGAGTCACACAGATCTCGGTGGAGGCCCAGTTAGGATCAGAGTCACCAGTTCCAGGTGAGGTCAAGAAGGAGTCCACAGCAATCAGGTCCAGTGGGGAACAAAGTCACCAGGACTGGATGAGGCCCAGATGGGATTCAGATTCAAAAGGTCCAGGTGATTCCCAGGTGTGACCAGAGTTACAATTTCCGTTGGGGACCAGGTAAGGACCAGATTCACCATGTCCAAGTGAGGCCTCTTGGGGACCTGAGTCACCAGGTATGGGTGAGGCCCAGGAACAAACCCCCTCACCAGTTCCAGGTGAGGAAATCCTGAACGCCATGCAACAGGAACCATGTCCCGATGAATGCCCCATGTAGGGACTAGAGTTACCAGGTCCAGGTAAAGTCAACCCGCAGGCCATGCAGTGGAACCATGTTCCGATGAAGCCCAGGTAGGGATTACAGTCACCGGGTCCAAATGAGGCCCAGATGGAGCATATTCACTAGGTCCAGGTGAGGCCCAGTTGAGGACCAGAGTCACCAGATCTTGTTGAGGCTTAGAGGGGTACCAGAATCACCTGGTCCAAGTGGCATCCAGATGGAGACCAGAGTCACCAGTTTAGGGGGAGGCCCAGAGAGGTTCCAGAGTCATCATGTCCAGGTGAGGCTCAGGTGTGGAAACAGAGTCACCAGGTACCAATCATGGCCAGGTGAGGACCAGGGTCACCAGATCTGGGGTGACGCGCAGATAGGATCAGAGTCACCAGTTAAAGGGTGAGGCCAAGAAAGAGTCCACAGCAATCAGGTCCAGGTGGGCAACAATGTCACCAGGACTGGATGACGCCCAGATTGGGACCAGAAACACCAGGGCCAGGTGATTCCCAGGTGGTGACCAGAGTTACGAGTTCCGGGTGAGAACAAGGTAAGGACCAGATTCACCCGGTCCAAGTGAGGCCCACGTGGGGACCTGTGTCACCAGGCATGGGAGAGGCACAGGTGACAACCCCACTCACGAGGTCCAGGTGATGCCAACCTGCAGGCCATGCAGAGGAAACCATGTCCCCATGATGCCCTGGTAGGGACTAGAGTTACAGGTCCAGGTGATGCCAACCTGCAGGCCTTGTGTGGAACCATGTCCCGATGATGCCCAGGTAGAGACCAGAGTTACAAGGTCCAGGTGAGGCCAACCTGCAGGCCATGCAGTGGAACCATATCCCTATGATGCCCAGGTAGGGACCAGATTCAACCAGGCCCAAGTGAAGCCCAGGGGGTGACCAGAGTCACCAGGTAAGTGTGAGGCCTAGAGGGGGAACCAGAGTAACCAGTTTAGTTTGAGGCCCAGAATGGGACCAGAGGTCCCTGGTCAAAGTGAGGCCCAGGTGTGGAATAGAGTATCCAGGTCCCAATGATCCCTGGGTGAGGACCAGAGTCACTAGGGCCATGCAGGCCCCGATGCGGAGAGAATCACTAGGTCCTGGTGAGGCATAGAATAAGACCACTGGTGAATAAGTCACCAGTAACAGGTGAGCCCCTTGTGGGAACCAGAGCCACTGTATCCAGCTGTGTCCCATGTCCATATGAGGCACACTTGTGGACCAGATTCCTCAGGTCGAATTGAGGCATAGCGGGGGACAAGAGTCACCAGGTCTGGGTGCGCCCTAGGTGGGGCAAGATGCAGCAGTTCTGAGTTAGGTCAAAGTGGGGACGAGAGACACCATGTCCAGGTGAGGCCAAACTGAGGATCAGAGTCACCATATCCAAGTGAATTCCATGTTGGAAAGAGAGTCACCAGTTCCAGGAGAGATCCAGGTGGGGACCAGAGCCACCAGATCCAGGTGAAGCCCAGGTGGGAACCAGAGTCACTAGGTCCAGATGAGGCCCAGGTGAGGACTAGAGTTACCAGGTACACGTGAGGCCCCGGTGGGTATCAGAGGGAACAGGTCCATGTGAGGCCATGTTGGGGACCATGGTCAACAGGTCTACTTGAGGCCCAGGTGTGGAACACAGTAAGCAGGTCCAGGTGAGTCCGCGGTGGTGCCTAGAGTCACCACGTCCACGTGAGGCCCAGGTGGGGACCAGGATCACCAGGTACAGGGGAGGCCCTTGAAAGCACCAGAGTCAACATTTCGAGGTCAGGCGCAGGTGGCAACCAGGGTCAGCAGGCCCAAGTCAGGCCAAAGTTGGGTTCAAAGTCACGAGGGGACGGTGAGACCCAGAGGGGGACCAGAGTCATGTGGTCCAGGCGAGGTCCAGGTGTGGAAAACAGTCACCGGGTCCCAATTTTGCCCAGTAGAGGACCATGGTCAACAGGGCCAGGTGAGGCCCGGATGGGGACCGGAGTCCCCAAATCCGGGTGAAGCCCTGGTGGGGACCACAGTCACCAGATCCAGGGTAGTCTCAGGTGCAGAACAGAATCAACGGTTCCAGGTGTGCTGCAGGTGGCAACCACACTCACCAGGTCCCGGTGAGGCCTTAGTGGGGACCAGAGTCACGAGGTACATGAGAAGCTAGAAACACTGCAGCCACCAGGTCCACATGATGTCCATGTGGGAACGATAATCACCAGTTACAGGTGAGGACCAGGTGGCTCTCCGACTCACCAAGTCCAGGTGTGTCCTAGGTGAAGACCAGAGTTAATAGGTCCGGCTGGGTCACTGTTAGTGAACAGTGTAAACCATATCCTGATGCTGCCCAGGTGGGTAATAAAGACACCATGTCCTGGTGAGGCCCAGGTGGGATCAGAGACATGAGGTCCAGGTGAGGTCCCGATGGGAACCTCAGTCACCAGGTCAGGTGAGGCCATGCTTAGGAATCAGAGTCACCAGTTACAGGTGAGGCCCAGGTGGAGCCAGAGTCACCTGGTACAGAAGAGGTCAAACTCAGGACCAGAGTTACCAGGATCAGGTCAGTCCCAGTGTGGAATAGAAAACCATGTCCCGATGATGCCCAGGTAGAACCAGAGTCACCAGGTCAGAGTTAGGCCCAGAGTGTTTCGAGAGTCCAGAGCCTCATGTCCAGGTGAGGCTCAGGTGTGGAACAGAGTCACCAGGTACCAATGATGCCCAGAAGAGGACTAGAGACACCAGGTCTGGGGGACCCGCAGATAGGATCAGAGTCACCAGTTCCAGGTGAGGCCAAGAAAGAGTCCACAGCAATCAGGTCCTGGTGGTGAACAAAGTCCCGAGGACTGGGTGAGGCCCAGATGGGGACCAGATTCACCAGGTCCAGGTTATTCCCAGGTGGTGAACAGAGTTACGGGTTCCGGGGAGGACCAGGTAAGGACCAGATTCACCAGGTCCAAGTGAGGCCCATGTGGGGACCTGTGTCACCAGGCATGTGTGAGGCCCAAGTGACAACCCTCTCACCAGGTCCATGTGAGGCCAACCTGCAGGCCATGCAGAGGAACCATGTCCCGATGATGCCGAGGTAGGGACTAGAGTTCTCAGGTCCAGGTGAGGCCAACCTGCAGGCCATGCAGTGGACATGTCCCGATGATTGCCCAGGTAGGAACCAGAGTTACCAGGTCCAGGTGAGGCCAACCTGCAGGCCATGCAATGGACCCATGTCCCGATGATGCCCAGGTAGGGAACAGAGTCACCAGGTCCAAATGAGGCCCAGATGGAGCATATTCACTAGGTGCAGGTGAGGCCCAGTTGAGGATCACAGTCACCAGATCTGATGAGTCCTAGAGGGGTACCAGAATCACCTGGACCAGGTGACATCCAGATGGTGACCAGAGTCACCAGGTTAGGGTGAGGCCCACCTGCAGGTCAGAGTCTCCAGATCCAGGGGAGGCCCTAGTGGGGCCAGAGTCACCAGGTAAATGTGAGTCTAAAAGTACACCACAGTCACCAGGTCCAGGTGTGATTCATGTGGGAACGAGAGTCGCAAGGTCCAGGTGAGACCCAGTTGTGGATGACCGTCTCCAGGTCCAGATTGAGGCCTAGGTGGGGGGACCAGAGTCATCGGGACGAGTTGAGGCCAAAGTATGAAGCAAATTTATCATGTCCAAGTGAGGCCCAGGTGGGGAACAGAGTAAAAATGTCCCATAGATGTCAGGTGGGAAAAGAGTCACAAGGTCCAGACTAGGCCTAAGTGAGGAGTAGATTCACCAGGTCCTGTTGAGGTCCAGTTGAGTATCAGTGTCCCATCTCTGGGTGATTCGCAGAGGGGGACCAGAGTCACCCGGTTCTAGTGTGAGTCAGGTGCGGACCAGAGTCACCACGTCAGGATGAGGCCCAGAGGGGAACGAGAATCACTAGGTCCAGGGTGAGGCCCCGTTGTGGAACTGAGAAAACAGGTCCCATGATGCACATATGAGGACCTGAGTCCACCAGGCCCAGGGGGAGGTCCCTGTGGGAACCAGTCACCTCGTCCAGGTGAGGCCCAGGTGGGACCACAGTCACCATTTCCAGGTGAGGCCCAGGTATATAAGAGAGTATCCAGGTCCCAATGACGCCCAGGTAAGGTCCAGAGTCAACAGGTCCAGGAGAGGCCCAAATATGGATCAGAGTCATTGTGTGTCCAGGGGAGGCCAGATGGAGACCACAGGTACCAGGTCCAGAAGAGCCCCATATGGGAACCAGAGCCACCAGATCCAGGTGAGGTCCAGGTGCGACCACAGTCAGAAAGTCCAGGTGAGGCGCAGGTGGCAACAGGATTCACCAAATCCAGGTGAGGCCAGGTGGCGTCCAGTCTCCAGATCCAGGTGCGGACCAGCTTAGGACCAGATTCACCAGGCCCAAGTGAATCCCAAGGGGTGACCAGAGTCACCAGGTAAGGGTGAGGCCTAGAGGGGGTACGAGAGTAACCAGTTTAGTTTGAGGCTCAGAATGGGACCAGAGGTCCCTGGTCAAAGTAAGGCCCAATTGTGGAATAGAGTATCCAGGTCCTAATGATGCCTGGGTGTGGACCAGAGTCACTAGGGCCTTGCAGACCCCGATGCGGAACAGAATCACTAGGTCCTGGTGAGGCATAGAATAGACCACTGGTGAATAAGTCACCAGTATCAGGTGAGCGCCTTGTTGGATCCAGAGCCACTCTATCCAGCTGAGTCCCAGGTCCATGTGAGGCCCATGTGAGGACCAGATTCATCAGGGTCGAATTGAGGCTAGCTGGGGACAAGAGTCACCAAGTTTGGGTGCGGCCTAGGTGGGGCAAGATTCAGCAGTTCTGAGTTAGGTCAAAATGGGGACGAGAGACACCAGGTCCAGGTGAGGCCAAACTGAGGACCAGAGTCACCAGATCGAGGTGAGGCCCAGAGCGGGACGAGAATCACTAGGAACAGGTGAAGCCCTGATGTGGAACTGAGAAACCAGGTGAATGCTGCCCATATGAGGACCTGAGTCACCAGGTCCAGGTGATGTCCCTGTGGGAAACAGTCACCTCGTCCAGGTGAGGCCCAGGTGGGACCACAGTCACCAGGTCCAGGTGAGGCCCAGGTATATAAGAGAGTATCCAGGTCCCAATGATGCCCAGGTAGGGTCCAGAGTCACCAGGTCCAAATGAGGCCCAGATGGAGCATATTCACTAGATCCAGGTGAGGCCCAGTTGAGGACAAGAGTCCACCAGATCTGGTTGAGGCCTAGAGCCATACCAGAAAACACCTGGCCCAGGTGACATCCAGATGGGGACCAGAGTCACCAGGTCAGGGTGAGGGCCCAGAGAGGTTCCAGAGTCCTCATGTCCAGGTGAGGCTCAGGTGTGGAACAGAGTCACCAGGTACCAATGATGCCCAGGTGAGGACCAGAATCACCAGGTATGGGTGACGCGCAGATAGCATCAGAGTCACCAGTTCCAGGTGAGGCCAAGAAAGAGTCCACAGCATCAGGTTCAGGTGGGGAACAAAGTCACCAGGACTGGGTGAGGCCCAGATGGGGACCACATTCACCAGGTCCAAGTGAAGCCCAGGTGGTGACCAGAGTCCCCGGGTCTGGGGGAGGACCAGGTAAGGACCAGATTCACTAGGTCCAAGAGGCCCACGTGGGGACCTGAGTCAACAGTATGGGTGAGGCCCAGGTGGCACCCCACTCACCAGGTCCAGGTGAGCCCAGCCTGCAGGCCAGAGTCACAAGATCCAGGTGAGGCCCTAGTGGGGATCGGAGTCAACAGGTAAATGTGAGTCTACAAGAAGACCACAGTGACCAGGTCCAGGTGTGGTTCATGTGGGAACGAGAGTCACCAGGTCCAGGTGAGACCCAGGAGGGGACCACAGGTCACCAGGTCCAGATTGAGGCTTAGTTGGGGGGACCAGATTCATCGGGACCAGTTGAGGCCAAAGTGTGGAGCAAAGTTATCATGTCCAGGTGAGGCCCAGGTGGGGAACAGAGTAACCATGTCCCATTGATGCCAGGTGGGAAAAGAGTCACAAGGTCCAGAGGAGGCCTAAGTGAGGAGTAGATTCACCAGGTCCTGTTGAGGCCCAGCTGAGGACCAGTGTCCCCAGCTCCGGGAGAGTCCCAGAGGGGGACCAGAGTCACCGTTCTGGTGATATCCAGGGGTGACCAGTGTCACCACGTCAGGGTGAGGCCCAGAGGGGGGACGAGAATCACTAGGTCCAGGTGAGGCCCCGATGTGGAACTGAGAAACCAGGTCCCATGATGCCCATATGAGGACCTGAGTCATCAGGTCCAGGTGAGGTCCCTGTGGGAACCAGTCACCTCGTCCAGGTGAGGCCCAGGTGGGACTACAGTCACCAGGTCCAGGTGAGGCCCAGGTACATAAGAGAGTATCCAGGTCCCAGTGATGCCCAGGTAAGGACCAGCGTCATCAGGTCCAGGAGAGGCCCAAATATGTATCAGAGTCATTGTGTGCCAGGTGAGGCCAGATGGAGACAACACGGACCAGATTCAGGAGAGCCCATATGGGAACCAGAGCAACCAGATCCAGGTGAGGTCCAGGTGGGACCACAGTCACAAGGTCCAGGTGAGCGCAGGTGGCAACAGGATTTTACCAAGTCCAGGTGAGACCCAGGTGGCGATCAGTCACCAGATCCATGTGAGGACCAGCTAAGGACCAGATTCAACAGGCCCAAGTGAAGCCCAAGGGGTGACCAGATTTACCAGGTAAGGGTGAGGGCCCAGAGGGGGAACCAGAGTAACCAGTTTAGTTTGAGGCCCAGAATGGGACCAGAGGTCCCTGGTCAAAGTGAGGACCAGGTGTGGAATAGAGTATCCATGTCCGAATGATGCCTGGGTGAGGACAAGAGTCACTAGGGTCATGCAGGCCCAGATGGGAACAGAATCAACTAGGTCCTGGTGAGGCCATAGAAAAAGACCACATTCAGCAGTATCAGGTGAGCCCCTTGTGGGAACCAGAGCCACTCTATCCAGCTGAGTCCCAGGTCCATGTGAAGCCCACGTGAGGAACAGATTCATCAGGTCGAATTGAGGCATAGCTGGGGACAAGAGTCACCAGGTCTGGGTGCGGCCTAGGGGAGCAAGATTCAGCAGTTCTGAGTTAGGTCAAAGTGGGGACGAGAGACACCAGGTCCAGGTGAGGCCAAACTGGGTACCAGATTCACCACATCCAGTGAGGTCCATGTTGGAAAGAGAGTCACCAGGTCCAGGAGAGGTCCATGTGGGGACCAGAGTCACTAGATCCAGGTGAAGTCCAGGTGGGGACCAGAGTCACCAGATCCAGGTGAAGCCCAGGTGGGGACCAGAGTCACTAGGTCCAGATGAGGCCCAGGTGAGGACCAGAGTTACCAGGTACGTGAGCCCCGGTGGGATCAGAGGAAACAGGTCCATGTGAGGCCGGCTTGGGGACCCTGGTCCAACAGGTCTACTGAGCCCAGGTGTGGAAAAAGTAATCAGGTCCAGGTGAGTCCCCGGTGGTGACAAGAGGTCACCCGTCCAGTTGAGGACCAGTGGGGACCACAACCACACTCACCCAGGTCCCGGTGAGGGCCGCTGGTGGACAAGAGGTCCCAGGTACCAATACCAAACTAGAAACACCGCAGGCCACCACGTCTCACATTGACTGTCCCATGTGTGAGGAGAATCAACAGTTTACAGGGTTAGGAACAGTGTGGGTAGATCTGTACTCACATTTCCAGGTGAGACCCAGGGTGGGGAACGAGTGTCACCATTCCAGGGTTGTGGCCCAGGTTGAGACCAGAGTGTATTGGTCCGGCTGGGTCACTGGTAGTGACGTACAATATCCTGATGCTACCATAACAGGTGGTAGCACAAGGACACCAGTCCTGGTGAGGCCAGGTGGGACCAGCGACATGATGGTACCGTGAGGGTCCCATGGTAACCACATGCACCAGTGATCAGGAAAGAGGCCCTGCGTTGGAATCAGAGTCAACCAGTTCAGGTGAGGCCCGGTGGAACAGTAGTCACCTGGTACAAAGGGCCAAGTAGGACCAGAGTTCCAGAATCAGTCAGTCCAGTGGGGAACAGAATACCATGTTCCCGAGATGCCTAGAGACCCAGCGTCACCCAGGTCCCAGATAGGCGCAGGTGGGGTGAGCATATTCACTAGTCTCGGTTACACCCATTGAGGACCAGTGTCACCAGGTCTCATTTGAGCCCTAGATGGGGTAACAGATTCACCCTGGTCTAGAGGCGAACCTCCAAATGGGACCCGATAGTCACATGTCAGGTAGTCCCAGGGAGGTTCCAAGTCATCATGTCTCAGGTGTGAGCTAAGGTGTGGAACAGAGTCCACCAGGTTACCCAAGTACAGGCCCCCAGTGTGAGGCCCCAGAGTCCCCAGGGTCCTGGAATGAACGCGCAGTATAGGATCAGATTCACACAGTTCCAGGTAGCCAAAAAGAGTCCACAGAATCAGATTCATGGGGTAACAAAGTCCACCAGGCTGGTGGAACCCAGATGGGACCTGATTCACCTAACCGAGTGGGGCCCCAGGTGGTGACGCAGAGTCCCCGGGTCTGGGAGAGACCAGGTAAGACACCAGATTCCCAGTAACAAGGAGGCCCAGTGGGGACTGATGTCACCAGGTATGGGTGAGCCCAGTGCAACCCCATCACAAGGTCCAGTGAGGGCCAAACCTGCAGGCCAGATCACCGATATCCTTGTGAGGCCCCTAGTGGGTGGACCGAGTCCACCAGGTAAATGTGAGCTCTACAAGAAAACCACAGTCACCAGTCCGGTGTGTTCAGTGGGAAGAGAGTCCACAGTCCAGGTCAGCCCAGGTGGGGACCATAGTCACCAGGTCCAATTGAGGCCTGGTGGGGGAACAAATTGATCAGAACAAGTGAGGCCCCAAAGTGTGGAGGCAAGTTCATGTCCAGGTGTGTCTAGTGGGGAACGAGTACTATTCCCATTGATGCAGGTGGGAAAATAGTCACAGAGTTCAGAACGAGATCAGTGACGGAGTAAGATTCCACCAGGTCACGTTTGAAGCCCGAGTTGCGCACCAGTGTCCCCAGCGTCCGGGTGAGTCCCAGGGGGACCTAGGTCACCCCGGTTCTGGTGATATCCAGGTGGGGATAAGACTCTCCACGTCACGTGAGGCCCAAAGTGGAGAGAATCCTATTTCCAGGTGGCCCCCGATGTGGAACTGAGAAAAAAGTCCATCAAATGCCCCAAATGAGGACCTGAGTCACCAGGTAAGGTGGGCCAACTGAGGACCAGAGTCCCAGATCCAGGTGAAGCCCAATGTGGGTGACCAAATCACTAGTCCAGATTGAGGCCCAATGTAAGGACCAGTTTTACCAGGTACACTGTGAACCCCGGTGGATCGAGCAACAGGTCATAGAGGCCGGCTTCGGTACCCCATGTTCACAGGTCCAATTTAGCCCAGGTGTGGAACACAGTACCAGTCCAGGTGAGTCCCGGTGGTGAAATGAGTCCCACTCCAGGTGAGTCACGAGGGGGGACCAGGATCCCATGTACAGGGGAGCCCTGAATGAACCAGTCAACAGTTTCGGTCAGCGCCAGGTGTCACCAGTCGCATGTCCAATCAGGCCAAAGGGGTTTCACACCACTATGGGTCAACGGTGATACCCAGAGGGACCAAGTCACCTGGTCCAAGTGAGGTCCCAGGGGTGGAACACAGTCCGGGTCCTGCATGTTATGACCGGTTTGAGACCAGTTACCAAGGCAGGTGGAGGCCCAATTGGGGATCTTCATCTGGTTTTCAGAGTCCACCAGTTCCAGTTGAGGCAAAGAAGTCCACCGAATCAGTTCCAGTGAGCCGCTAGGTCGCGGGTGACCAGAGTCATCAGACCAGTTGAGGCCAAAGTGTGGATCAAAGTTCTCTGTCCAGGTGAGGCCCAGTGTTGGGAACAGACTAATCATGTCCCATTGATGCCAGGGGGAAAAGAGTCACAAGGTCCAGACGAGGCCTAAGTAGGAATAGTAATTCACCCGGTCGTGTTTGAGGCCCAGTTGAGACCAGGGTCCCCAGCTCCGTGCCGTCCCATGAGGGGGAACCAGCGCACCCCGTTCCTTGTTATATCCAGGGGGGGAACCACAGTTCACCACGTCAGGTTTGAGACCATAATGGGACGAAACACTAGGTCTCCAGGTGATTGCCCGATGTGGAATCTGGAAACCAGGTCCCATGATGCCCATATGAGCCTGAGCACCAGGTCCAGGTGAGGTCCTTGTGGGAATCCATTCACCTCGTCCTAGTTGAGCCCCATGGTACCCACAGTCACCAGTCAATGTTTGGCCACGGTATTTAAGAGAGATCTCCAGGTCCCAAATAATGCCCAGGTAAGGACCAGAGTCAACAGGTCCAGGAGAGGCCCAAAATATAGTCACAGTCATTGTGTTCCAGGTGAGGCCATATGGAGACCAACAGGAACAGGTCCAGGATGAGCCCCATGGGAACCATGAGCCACCAGATCCAATTGAGGTCCAGGTGGATCACAGTCACAAGGTCCAGGTTAGGCGGCGGTGGCAAGAGGGATTCAACCAAGTACACGTGGGTCCAGGGTGACCACCATGTCGGCAGATCCAGGTGTCGGACTATTAAGCCAGATCACCAGGCCCAGTGAAAGCCAAGGGGTGACCATAGTCACCAGGTAAGGTGAAGACCCAGAGCGGAACCAGAGTAACCAGTTAGTTTATTACAGAATGGGACATAGGTCCCCTGGGACAAGTGAGGCCCAGTTGTAGAATATAGGTATCCCAGGTACCAATGAATGACTGGTGTGAGGACAGAATTTCACTAGTGGCCCTGGGATCCCGATGTGGAACAGAATCACAGGTCCTGGTGAGGCATAGCATAAGACCACAGTCCAACAGTATCAGTTGAGCCCCTTGGGAACCAAAACCTCTATCCAGGTGAGAGTCCCCAGGTCCACGTGAGGCCCCGTGAGCACCGATTTCATCAGGTCCGAATTGTGGCATACTGGGACAAGAGTCACCAGGTCGGATGCGGCCTAGTGGTCAAGATTCAGCGTCTGAGTTGGTCAAAGTGTTGGACGAGAACCATGTCTGGTGAGGACCACTGAGGACCATAGAGTCCACCAGATCCAGGTGAGGTCCAGAGTAGGGACCCGAGTCACCAGATCCCTGTGCAGCCCAGTGTGGGGACGAGATCATAGTCCAAAGAGGCCCAGTGGACCAGTTTTCCAGGTCACGTGAGCCCGTTGGGATCAGAGGCAACATGTCCAGTGAGCCGGCTTGGGGACCAATGGTCAACAGGTCTACTTGAGGCCCAGGTGTGGAACCAGTAAGCAGGTCCAGGTGATGCCCGTTGGTGACAAGGGTCACCACTCCAGGTGAGGCCCGTTGCGGGACCAGGATCACACCAGGTACCTGGAAGCCCTTGAAGAACCAGAGTCAACAGTTCGAGGACAGGCGCAGTTTTCAGAGCCAGGTCAGCGGTCCAGTCAGGCCAAAGTGGGGTTCACAGTCACTCGGTGCATGGTGAGACCCAGAACGTCCCATAGGTCACGTGCTCCAGGTGAGTTCGTTTTGAACCAGTCACCGTGTCCCCCAATTTTGCCCAGTGTGAGGACCATGGTCAAAAGGTCCAGGTGAGGGTCCCAAGATTGGGACCGTGTGCCCCCAATCCAGGTGAAGCCCAGCTGGGGACAACATCACCATATCCAGGGGTAGTCTTCAGGTGCAACCAGATCAAGGTTCCAGTGAGTGGTGCAGTTGACAGACCACTCTCACCAGGTCCACGGTGAGGGCGCCCTGGTGGGACCAAGTACCGAGGACATGACAAACTAGAACACTGCAGCCACCAGTCCACATATTCCATGTGGAACGAAATCACCATTACATGTTAGGACCATGTGGGTGATCTGACTCACAATTTCCCAGGTGATGACACAGTTTGAACGAGTGTCACACATGTGTAGAGTGGCCCAGGTTAAGCACAGAGTTAGATAGGTTCCGGCTGGGTCACTGTTAGTGTACAGTGTAACCATAATCCTGATGGTACCCGGTGGTGTTACCCAGAGACCACCATGTCTGTGATGCCCAGTGGGACCAGAGACATAGGCCAGGATTGAGGTCCAATGGAAACCACAGTCACCAGTCATTGAGGCCATGCTAGGATCAGCAGTCAACCAGTTACGGTGAGCCCATGGGGAGCCAGAGTCACCCTGGTACAGAGAAGGCCAAATTCAGGACCAGAGTATCCATGGGAGATCAGTCAGTCCCCAGTGGGGAACAGAGTAACTATGTTCCGATGATGCCCAGTAGACCCAGGGTCACCAGTCTAGTATTGGCGCAGTGGGGGCATATTCCACTAGTCCTCGGTGAGACCGCAGTTGAGGAACCAGTTCACCAGTATATTTGAGCCCGTTGAGGGGTAAAACAGATTCCCTGGTCAGGTGACATCCAGATGGGGGACCCCAGAGTCACCACATGTCAGGGTGAGGCCCCGAAGGGATCCAGAGTCATCATGTCCCAGGTGAGGCTCACGGTTGTGGAACAAGTATCCAGGTCATAAATGGTCCCACAGGGTGAGGACCAAGTCACCAGATCTGGGTGAGGGCCCATTTAAGGAATCAGAGTCACCAGTTTTCCAGTTGAGGCCTAGAAGCGAAGTACACGCAATCAGGGTCCATTGGGGAAACAAGTCAACCGACTTGGTGAGGCCCAGATGGGTGCCAGATACACCAGGTTCCAGGGTTTTTCCAGTGGTGACAAGGGTTACCAGGTCCGGTTGAAAGGGAACAGTAAGGACGAGATTCACCAAGATACTGAGGCCCTACGGGGGACCGTGTCCACCATGTATGGTGAGAGCCCAGTGTGGGCAAGCCCACGCACCCAGGTCCAGGGGAGGCCAGCCTCAGGCCAGGTCACAGATCCCCAGATTTCCAGGTGAGGCCCTATGGGAACGG
>NW_023330918.1:51493-109223 GCF_011100685.1 Canis lupus familiaris
ATTCACAAGGTTAAATGTGAGTCTACAAGAACACCACAGTCACCAGACCCAGGTGTGGTAACATGTGGGAACGGAAGTCACCAGGTCCAGCTGAGACACAGTTGGGGACGACAGTCACCAGGTCCAGATTGGGGCCTAGGTGTTGGGGGACGAGAGGTCATCAGGACCAGTTGAGGCCAAAGTGTGCAGCAAGTATCATGTCCAGGGGGGCAGGTTGGGGAACAGAGTAACCATGTCCCATTGATGCCAGGTGGGGAAAGAGTCAAAAGTCCAGACGAGCCTAATTGGGATTACATTCACCAGGTCCTGTTGAGGCCCCTGGGGACCAGTGTCCCCAGTCGGTGTTGTGTCACCCGGTTCTGGTGATATCCATTGGGGACCAGTGTCACAAGTCAGGGTGAGTCCCAGAGGGGGACGAGAGAAATAACTAGTCCAGGTGAGGCCCGATGTGGAACTGTGAAAACCAGGTCCGAAGATGCTCAATAGGACGAGTCACCAGGTCCAGGTGATGTCCGTGGGAACCAGTACCCCGTCCAGGTGAGGCCAGGTGGGACCACAGTGACCAGGTCCTGGTGAGGCCCAGGTATATAAGAGAGTATCCAGGTCCCAATGATGCCCAGGTAAGACCAAAGTAACAGGTCCAGGAGAGGCCCAAATATAGATCAGAGTCATTGTGTTCCAGGTAGGCCAGAGGGAGACCACAGGGAACAGATCCAGGAGAGCCCATATGGGAAACAGAGCCACCAGATCCAGGTGAGGTAGGAGGGACCACAGTCACAAGTCCAGGTGAGGCGCGGGTGGCAACATGATTCACCAAGTCCAGGTGAGGCCCACGTGGTGACCTGTCACAGGGCCAGTGCGGACAGCTAAGGACCAGTTCACGAGGCCCAAGTGAAGCCCAAGGGTGTGACCAGAGTCCCCAGGTAAGGGTGAGGCCCAGAGGGGGAACCAGAGTATCAGTTTGGAGGCCCAAAATGGGACCAGAGAACCTGGTCAAACTAGGCCCCGTGGGCATAGAGATCCAGGTCCCAATGATGCCTGGGTGAGGACCAGATCACTAGGGCCATTGCAGGCTCAGATGGGGAACAGAATCACTAGGTCCTGGTGAGGCATAGAATAAGACACAATCAGCAGATCAGATGGCCCTTGTGGGAACCAGACCACTCTATCCAGCTGTAGTGTCCCAGGTCCAGTGTGAGCCCCACGTCAGGACCAGATGCATCGGTCGAATTAAGGCATAGTTCGGGGACAAGAGTCACCAGTCGGGTGCGGGCTAGGTGGGGCAAGATTAGCAGTTCTGAGTTAGGTCAAAGTGGGGACGAGAGACACCAGTCCAGGTGAGGCCAAACTGAGACCAGAGTCACCAGATCCAGGTGAGGGTCCATGTTGGAAAGAGAGTCACCAGGTCCAGGAGAGGTCAGGTGGGGACAAGTCACCAGATACAGGTGAAGTCCAGGTGGTACCAGAGTCACCAGATCATGTGAAACCCAGGTGGGGACCAGAGTCACTAGGTCCAGATGAGCCCAGGTGAGGACCAAGTTACCAGGTACACGTGAGGCCCGGAGGGATCAGAGGAGGAAAAGGTCTATGTGAGGCCGCCTTGGGGACCATGGTCAAACAGGTCTACTTGAGGCCCAGGTGTGGAACACAGTAAGCAGGTCCTGGTGAGTGCCCCGTGGTGACAAGGGTCACACGTTCAGGTGGGTCCCCAGTTGCGGACCAGGATCACCAGGTACAGGAGGCCCTTGAGAGAACCAGAGTCAACAGTAGATAGAGGTCAGGCGCAGGTGGCAACCAGGGTCAGCAGGTCCAAGTCAGGCCAAAGTGGGGTTCATAGTCACTAGGGCACGGTGAGACCCAGAGGGGGACCAGAGTCACCTGGTCCTGTGAGGTCCAGTTGTGAACTCAGTCACCGGGTCCCAATTTTGCCCAGTGAGGACCATGGTCAACAGGGCCAGTTGAGGCCCAGATGGGGACCGGAGTCCCCAAATCCAGGTGAAGCCCAGGTGGGGACCACAGTCACCAGATGCAGGGTAGTCTCAGGTGCAGACCAGAATCACCAGCTGCAGGTGAGGTGCAGGTGGCAACCACACTCACCAGGTCCCGGTGAGGCCCTGGTGGGGACCAGAGTCACGAGGTACATGAGAAGCTAGAAACACTGCAGCCACCAGGTCGACATGGTGTCCATGTGGGAACGAGAATCACCAGTTACAAATGAGGCCCAGGTGGGGATCCGATTCACAATGTCCAGGTGAGACCCAGGTGGGAACCAGTGTCACCACATCCAGGTGTGGCCCAGGTGAAGACCAGAGTTAATACGTCCCGCTGTGTCACTGATAGTGAAGAGTGTAACGATATCCTGATGCTACCCAGGTGGGTACCAGAGACACCAGGTCCTGGTGAGGCCCAGGTGCGACTAGAGACATGAGGTCCAGGTGAGGTCCCGATGGGAACCACAGTCAGAAAGTCAGGTGAGGCCATGCTTAGGATCAGAGTCACCAGTTACAGATGAGGCCCAGGTGGAGCCAGAGTCACCTGGTACAGAAGAGGCCAAAGTCCAGGACCAGAGTTACCAGGATCAGGTCAGTCCCAGTGGGGAATACAGTAACCATGTCCCGATGATGACCAGGTAGAACCAGAGTCACCAGGTCCAGATGAGGCGCAGGTGGGGAGCATATTCTCTAGGTCCCGGTGAGGCCCAGTTCAGGACCAGAGTCACCAGGTGTAGTTGAGGCCTAGAGGGGTACAAGACTCACCTGGTCTAAGTGACATCCAGATGGGGACCAGAGTCACCATGTCAGGGTGAGGCCAGAGGGGATCCAGAGTCTTCATGTCCAGGGGAGGCTCGGTGTGGAACAGAGTATCCAGGTTAATGGTCCACAGGTGAGGACCAGAGTCACCAGATCTGGGTGAGGCCAGTTAGGATCAGAGTCACTAGTCCCAGTTGAGGCCAAGAAGGCGTCCACAGCAATCAGGTCCCTGTGGGGAACAAAGTCACCAGGACTTGGGTGAGGCTAGATGGGGACCAGATTCACCAGGCCCAGGTGATTCCCAGGTGGTGACCAGAGTTACCAGTTCTGGGAAGGACCAGGTAAGGACCAGATTCACCAGGTCCCATTGAGGCCCACGTGGGGACCTGTGTCACCAGGTATGGGTGAGGCACAATTGGCAACCCCACTCACCAGTCCAGGTGAGGCCAACCTGCATGCCATGCAGTGGAACCATGTCCCGATTATGCCCAGGTAGGGACCAGAATTACCAGGTCCAGGTGAGGCCAACCTGCAAGCCATGCATTGGAACCATATCCCTATGATGCCCAGGTAGGGTACCAGAGTCACCAGGTCCAAATGAGTCCCAGATGGAGCATATTCACTAGATCCAGGTGAGGCCCAGTTGAGGACCAGGTTCACCAGAACTGTTTGAGGCCTAGAGCGGTACCAGAATCACCTGGTCCAGGTGACATCCAGATGGGACCAGAGTCACCAGGGCAGGGTGAGGCCAGAGAGGTTCCAGAGTCAGCATGTCCAGTTGAGGCTCAAGTGTAGAACAGAGTCACCAGGTACCAATGATGCCCAGGTGAGGACCAGAGTCACCAGGTCTGGGTGACGCGCAGATAGGATCAGAGTCACCAATTCCAGGTGACGCTAAGAAAGAGTCCACAGCAATCAGGTCCAGGTGGGGAACAAAGTCACCAGGACTGGGTGAGGCCCAGATCACCAGGTCCATGTGAGGTGCAGGTGGCATCCATACTCACCCGGTCCCGGAGAGGCCCTGGTGGGGACCAGAGACACGAGGTACATGAGAAGCTAGAAACACTGCAGCCACCAGGTTCACATGATGTCCATGTGGGAATGAAAATCACCAGTTACAGGTGAGGACCAGGTGGGGATCCGACTCACCATGTCCATGTGAGACCCAGGTGGGAACCAGTGTCACCATGTCCTCGTGTGCCCCAGGTGAAGACCAGAGTTATTAGGTCCGGCTGGATGAGTGTTAGTGAACAGTGTAACCATATGCTGATGCTACCCAGGTGGGTACCAGAGACACCAGGTCCTGATGAGGCCCAGGTGTAACCGGAGACATGAGGTCCAAGTGAGGTCCCGATGGAAACCACAGTCACCGGGTCAGGTGAGCCCATGCTTAGGATCAGAGTTACCAGGTACAGATGAGGCCCAGGTGGAGCCAGACTCACCTGGTACAGAAGAGGCCAAAGTCAGGACAGAGTTACCAGGATCAGGTCAGTCCCAGTGGGTAATACAGTAACCATGTCCCAATGATGCCCAGGTAGAGTCAGAGTCACCAGGTCCAGCGAGGCGCAGGTGGGTAGAATATTCACTAGGTCCAGGTGAGGCCCAAATGAGGATCAGAGTCACCAGGTCTAGTTGACGCCTAGAGGGGTACCAGATTCACCTGGTCTAGGGGACATCCAGATGGGGACCAGAGTCACCATGTCAGGGTCAGGCCCAGAGGGCATCCAGAGTCATCATGTCCAGGTGAGGCGCAGGTGTGGAACAGAGTATCCAGGTCATAATGGTCCACAGGTGAGGACCAGAGTCACCAGATCTGGGTGAGGCCCAGTTAGGAGCAGAGTCACAAGTTCCAGGTGAGGCCAAGAAGGAGTCCACAGCAATCAGGTCCAGGTGGGGAAAAAGTCACCAGGACTGTGTGAGGCCCAAGATGGGGACCAGATTCACCAGGGCCAGGTGAGGCCCAGGTGGTGAGCTGAGTCCCCGGGTTTGGGAGAGGACCAGGTAAGGACCAGATTCACCAGGTCCAAGAGGCCCACGTGGGGACCTGAGTCAACAGGTATGGGTGAGCCCCAGGTGGCAACCACACTCAGGAGGTCCAGCTGAGACCAACATGCAGGCCATGCAGAGGAACCATGTCCCGATGATGCCCAGGTTGGTACTAGAGTTACCACGTCCAGGTGAGGCCAACCTGCAGGCCATGCAGTGGAACCATGTCCCGATGATGCCCAGGTAGGGACCAGATTTACCAGCACTAGGTGAGGCCAACCTGCAGGCCATGCAGTGGAACCATGTTCCCGATGATGGCCAGGTAGGGACGAGAGTCACCAGGTCCAATGAGACCCTGATGGAGCATATTCACTAGGTCCAGGTTAGGCCCAGTTGAGGACCAGAGTCAAGAGATCTGGTGAGGCCTAGAGGGGTACCAGAATCACCTGGTCTAGGTGACATCCAGATGGGGACCAGAGTCACCAGGTCAGGATGAGGCCCAGAGAGGTTCCAGAGTCATCAAGTCCAGGTGATGCTCAGGTGTGGAACAGAGTCACCGGGTACCAATGATGCCCAGGTGAGGACCAGAGTCAGCAGGTCTAGGTGACGCACAGACAGGATCAGAGTCACCAGTTCCTTGTGAGGCCAAGAAAAAATCCACAGCAATCAGGTCCAGGTGGGGAACAAAGTCACCAGGACTGGGTGAGGCCCAAATGGGGACCAGATTCACCAGGTCCAGGTGAGGCCCAGGAGGTGACCAGAGTCCTCGGGTCTGGGGGAGGACCAGGTAAGGACCAGATTCACCAGGTCGAAGAGGCCAACGTGAGGACCTGAGTCACCCAGTATGGGTGAGGCCCAGGTGGCAACCCCACTCACCAGGTCCAGGTGAGGCCAACCTTCAGGCCAGAGTCACCAGATCCAGGTGAGGCCCTAGTGGGACCGGAGTCACCAGGTTAATGTGAGTCTACAAGAACACAACAGTCACCTGGTCCAGGTGTGGGTCATGTGGGAACTAGAGTCACCAGGTCCAGGTGAGACCCATGTGGGGACCAGTCACCAGATCTAGATTGAGGCCTAGGAGGGGGGACCAGAGTCATCAGGACCAGTTAAGGCCAAAGTGTGGAGCAAAGTTATCATGTCCATGTGAGGCCCAGGTGGGGAACAGAGTAACCATGTCCCATTGATGCCAGGTGGGAAAAGAGTCACAAGGTCCAGACGAAGCCTAAGTGAGGAGTAGATTCACCAGGTCCTGTTGAGGCCCAGTTGAGGACCAGTGTCCCCAGCTCCGGGTGAGTCCCAGAGGGGGACCAGAGTCACCCGGATCTGGTGATATCCAGGTGGGGACCAGAGTCACCACCTCAGGGTGAGGCCAGAGGTGGACGAGAATCACTAGGTCCAGGTGAGGCCCCGATGTGGAACTGAGAAACCAGGTCCCATGATGCCCATATGAGGACCTGAGTCACCAGGTCCAGGTGAGGTCCCTGTGGTAACCAGTCACCTCGTCCAGGTGAGGCCCAGGTGGGACCACAGTCACCAGGTCCAGGTGAGGCCCAGGTATATAAGGGAGTATCCAGGTCCCAATGATGCCCAGGTAAGGACCAGAGTCAACAGGTCCAGGAGAGGCCCAAATATGGTTCAGAGTCTTTGTGTTCCAGGTGTGGCCAGATGGAGACCACAGGAACCAGGTCCAGGAGAGCCCCATATGGGAACCATAGCCACCAGATCCAGGTGATGTCCAGGTGGGACCACAGTCACAAGGTCCAGGTGAGGCACAGGTGGCAACAGGATTCACCAAGTCCAAGTGAGGCCCAGGTGGCAACCGGTCACCAGATCCAGAATCGGATCAGATAAGGACCATATTCGCCAGACCCAAGTGAAGCCCAAGGGGTGACCAGAGTCACCAGGTAGGGGTGAGGCCCAGAGGGGGAACCAGAGTAACCAGTTTAGTTTGAGGCCCAGAATGGGACCATAGGTCCCTGGTGAAAGTGAGGCCCAGGTGTGGAATAGAGTATCCAGATCCCAATGATGCCTGGGTAAGGACCAGAGTTACTAGGGCCATGCAGGCCCAGATGGGGAACAGAATCACTAGGTCCTGGTGAGGCATAGAATAAGACCACAGTCAGCTGTATCAGGTGAGCCGCTTGTGGGAACCATAGCCACTCTATCCAGCTGAGTCCCAGGTCCATGTGAGGCCCACGTGACTACCAGAATCATCAGGTCGAATTGAGGCATAGCTGGGGACAAGAGTCACCAGGTCTGGGTGAGGCCTAGGTGGGTGAAGATTCAGCAGTTCTGAGTTAGGTAAAAGTGGGGACGAGAGACACCAGGTCCAGGTGAGGCCAAACTGAGGACCAGAGTCACCAGATCCAGGTGAGGTCCATGTTGGAAAGAGAGTCACCAGGTCCAGGAGAGGTCCAGGTGGGGACCAGAGTCACCAGATCCAGGTGAAGTCCAGGTGGGGACCAGAGTCACCAGATCCAGGTGAAGCCCAGGTGGGGACCAGAGTCACTAGGTCCAGATTAGGCCCAGGCGAGGACCAGAGTTACCAGGTACACGTGAGGCCCAGGTGGGGATCAGAGGCAACAGGCCATGTGAGGCCAGCTTGGGTACCATGGTCAACAGGTCTACTTGAGGCCCAGGTGTGGACACCTTAACCAGGTCCAGGTGAGTCCCCGGTGGTGACAAGAGCCACCACGTCCAGGTGAGGCCCAGGTGGGGACCAGGATCACCAGGTACAGGGGAGGCCCTTGAAAGAACCAGAGTCAACAGTTCGAGGTCAGGCGCAGGTGGCAACCAGGGTCAGCAGGTCCAAGTCAGGCCAAAGTGGGGTTCACAGTAATTAGTGCACGGTGAGACCCAGAGTGGGACCAGAGTCACCTGGTCCAGGTGAGGTCCAGTTGTGGAACACAGTCACCGGGTCCCATATTGCATGTTGAGTACCATGGTCAACAGGGGCAGGTGAGGACCAGATGGGGACCGGAGTACCCAAATCCAGGTGAAGCCCAGGTGGGGACCACAGTCACCAGATCCCGGGGAGTCTCAGGTGCAGACCAGAATCACCATGTCCAGGTGAGGTGCAGGTGGCAACCACACTCACCAGGTCCCGGTGAGGCCCTGGCGGGGACCAGAGTAACGAGGTACATGAGAAGCTAGAAACACCGCAGCCACCAGGTCCACATGACGTCCATGTGGGAACGAGAATCACCAGTTACAGGTGAGGACCAGGTGGGATCTGAATCACCATGTCCAGGTGAGACCCTGGTGGGAACCAGTGTTACCATGTCCAGGTGTGGCCCAGGTGAAGACTAGAGTTAATAAGTCCGGCTGGGTCACTGTGAGTGAACAGTGTAACCATATCCTGATGGTACCCAGGTGGGTACCAGAGACACCAGGTCCTGGCGAGGCCCAGGTGGGACCAGAGACATGAGGTCCAGGTGAGGTCCCGATGGAAACCACAGTCACCAGTTCAGGTGAGGCCATGCTTAGGATCAGAGTCACCAGTTACAGGTGAGGCCCAGGTGGAGTCAGAGTCACCTGGTACAGAAGAGGTCAAAGTCAGGACCAAAGTCACCACGTCCAAATGAGGCCCAGATTGAGCATATTCACTAGGTCCAGGTGAGTCCCATTTGAGGACCAGAGTCACCAGATCTGGTTGAGGCCTATAGGGGTGCCAGAATCAGCTGGTCCAGGTGACATCCAGATGGGGACCAGAGTCACCAGGTCACGGTGAGGACAAGAGAGGTTCCAGAGTCATCATGTCCAGGTGAGGCTTAGGTGTGGAACAGAGTCACCAGGTACCAATGATGCCCATGGGAGGACCAGAGTCACCAGATCTGGGGGATGCACAGATAGGATCATAGTCACCAGTTCCAGGTGAGGCCAAGAAAGTGTCCACAGCAATCAGGTCCAGGTGGGGAACAAAGTCACTAGGACTATGTGAGGCCCAGTAGGGACCAGATTCAGCAGGTCCAGGTGAGGCACAGGTGGTTACCAGAGTCCCTGGGAGTGGGAGATGATCAGGTAAGGACCAGATTCATCAGGTCAAAGAGAGCCACGTGGGGACCTGAGTCACCAGGTATGGTTGAGGCCCTGGTGGCAACCCCACTCACCAGGTCGAGGTGAGGCCAACCGGCAGGCCAGAGTCACCAGATCCAGGTGAAGCCCTAGTGAGGACCAGAGTCACCATTTAAATGTGAGTCTACAAGAACACCACCGTCACCAGGTCCAGGTGTGGTTCATGTGGGAAAGAGAGTCACCAGGTCCAGGTGAGACCCAGGTGTGGACCAGTCACCAGGTCCAATTGCGGCCAAGGTCGGGGGACCAGAATCATCAGGACCATTTGAGGCCAAAGTGTGGAGCAAAGTTATCATGTCCAGTTGAGGCCTACGTGGGGAACAGAGTAACCATGTCTCATTGATGCCAGGTGGGAAAAGGGTCACAAGGTCCAGAAGAGGCCTAAGTGAAGAGTAGATTCACCAAGTCCTGTTGAGGTCCGGTTGAGAACCAGTGTCCCCAGCTCCGGGTGAGTCCCACAGTGGACCAGAGTCACCCGGTTCTGGTGATATCCAGGTGGGGACAGAGTCAGCACGTCAGGGTGAGGCCCAGAGGGGGACGAGAATCACTAGGTCCAGGTAAGGCCCCCAATGTGGAACTGCGAAACCAGGTCCCATGATGTCCATATGAGGCCCTGAGTCACCAGGTACAGGTGAGTTTCCTGTGGGAACCAGTCACCTCGTCCAGGTGAGGCCCAGGTGGGACCACAGTCACAAAGTCCAGGTGAGGCGCAGGTGGCAACAGGATTCACCAAGTCCAGGTGAGGCCCAGGTGGCGACCAGTCACCAGATCCAGGTGAGGACCAGCTAAGGACCAGATTCAACAGGCCCAAGTGAAGCGCAAGGGGTAACCAGAGTCACCAGGTATGGGTGAGGCCCAGAGGGGGATCCAGAGTAACCAGTTTAGTTTGAGGCCCGGAATGCGACCAGAGGTCCCTGGTCAAAGTGAGGCCCAGGTGTGGAATAGAGTATCCAGGTCCCAATGATGCCTGGGTGAGGACCAGAGTCACTGGGGCCATGCAGGCCCAGATGGGGAACAGAATCACTAGGTCCTGGTGAGGCATAGAATAAGACCACAGTCAGCAGTATCAGGTGAGCCCTTTGTGGGAACCAGAGCCCCTCTATCCAGCTGAGTCCCAGGTCCATGTGAGGCCCACGTGAGGACCAGATTCATCAGGTCGAATTGAGGCATAGCTGGGGACAAGAGTCACCAGGTCTGGGTGCGGCCTAGGTGGGGCAAGATTCAGCAGTTCTGAGTTAGGTCAAAATGGGGACGAGAGACACCAGGTCCAGGTGAGGCCAAACTGAGGACCAGAATCAGCAGATCCAGGTGAGGTCCATGTTGGAAAGAGAGTCAGCAGGTCCAGGAGAGGTCCAGGTGGGGACCAGAGTCACCAGATCCAGGTGAAATCCAGGTGGGGACCAGAGTCACCGGATCCAGGTGAAGCCCAGGGGGGATCAGAGTCACTAGGTCCAGATGAGACCCAGGTGAGGACCAGAGTTACCAGGTACACGTGAGGCCCCGGTGGGCTTCAGAGGCAACAGGTCCATGTGAGGCCGGCTTGGGGACCATGGTCAACAGGTCTACTTGAGGCCCAGGTGTGGAACACAGTAACCAGGTCCAGGTGAGTCCCCGGTGGTGACAAGAGTCACCACGTCCAGGTGAGGCCCAGGTGGGGACCAGGATCACCAGGTCCAGGGGAGGCCCTTGATAGAACCAGAGTCAACAGTTCGAGGTCTGGCGCAGGTGGCAAACAGGGTCAGCAGGTCCAAGTCAGTCCAAAGTGGGGTTCACAGTCACTAGGGCACGGTGAGACCCAGAGGGGGACCAGAGTCACCCAGTCCAGGTGAGGTCCAGTTGTGGAACAGAGTCACCGGTTCCCAATTTTGCCCAGTTGAGGACCATGGTCAACTGGGCCAGGTGAGGCCCAGATGGGGACCGGAGTCCCCAAATCCAGGTGATGCCCAGGTGGAACCGGAGTCACCAGATCCAGGGTAGTCTCAGGTGCAGACCAGAATCACCAGGTCCAGGTGAGGTGCAGGTGGCAACCCCACTCACCAGGTCCAGGTGAGGACAACCTTCAGGCCAGAGTCACCAGATCCATGTGAGGCCCTCGTGGGGACCGGAGTCACCAGGTAAATGTGCGGCTACAAAAATACCACAGTCACCAGGTCCAGGTGTGGTTCATGTGGGAACGAGAGACACCAGGTCTAGGTGAGAACCAGGTGGGGACCACAGTCACCAGGTCCAGATTGAGTCCTAGGTGGGGGGACCAGAGTCATAAGGACCAGTTGAGGCCAAAGTATGGAGCAAAGTTATCATGTCCAGAGAGGCCCAAGGGGGGAACAGATTAACCATGTCCCATTGATGCCAGGTGGGAAAAGAGTCACAAGGTCCCGGTGAGGCGCAGGTGGCAACAGGATTCACCAAGTCCATGTGAAGCCCAGGTGGGGACCACAGTCACCAGATCCAGGGTAGTCTCAGGTGCAGACCAGAATCACCAGGTCCAGGTGTGGTGCAGGTGGCAACCACACTCACCAGGTCCCGGTGAGGCACTGGTGGGGACCAGAGTCACGAGGTACAAGATGAGCTAGAAACAGATAGGATCCCTGGGTGGCGCAGCGGTTTGCGCCGGCCTTTGGCCCAGGGCGCGATCCTGGAGACCCGGGATCGAATCCCACGTCGGGTTCCCGGTGCATGGAGCCTGCTTCACCCTCTGCCTGTGTCTCTGCCTCTCTCTCTCTCTGTGACTATCATAAATCAATAAAAATTAAAAAAAAAGATTCTAGAAACACTGCGGCCAAAATGTCCACATGATCTCCATGTGGGAAAGAGAATCACTAGTTACAGGTGAGGACCAGGTGGGGATCCGACTCACCATATCCAGGTGAGACCCAGGTGGGAAACAGTGTCACCATGTCCAGGTGTGGCCCAGGTGAAGACCAGAGTTAATAGGTCCGGCTGGGTCACTGTTAGTGAACAGTGTAACCATATCCTGATGCTACCCAGGTGGGGAACAGAGACACCAGGTCTTGGTGAGGCCCAAGTGGGATCAGAAACATGAGGTCCAGATGAGGTCCCGATGGGAACCACAGTCACCAGGTCAGGTGAGGCCATGCTTAGGATCAGAGTCACCAGTTACAGGTGAGGCCCAGGTGGAGCCAGAGTCACCTGGTACAGAAGAGGCAAAAGTCAGGACCAGAGTTACCAGGATCAGGTCAGTCCCAGTGTTGAATAGAGTAACCATGTCACGATGATGCCCAGGTAGAAACAGAGTCACCAGGTTCAGATGAGGCGCAGGTGGGGAGCATGTTCACTAGGTCCCGGAGAGGCCCAGTTGAGGACCAGAGTCACCAGATCAAGTTGAGGCCTAGAGGGGTACCAGATTCACCTGGTCTAGGTGACATTCAGATGGTGACCAGAGTCACCATGTCAGGGTGAGGAACAGAAAGTTTCCAGAGTCATCATGTCCAGGTGAGGCTCAGTTGTGGAACAGAGTATCCAGGTCATAAAGGTCCACAGGTGAGGACCAGAGTCACCAGATCTCGGTGAGGCCCAGTTAGGATCAGAGTCACCAGTTCCAGGTGAGGTCAAGAAGGAGTCCACAGCAATCAGGTCCAGGTGGGGAACAAAGTCACCAGGACTGGATGAGGCCCAGATGGGATTCAGATTCAAAAGGTCCAGGTGATTCCCAGGTGGTGACCAGAGTTACAATTTCCGGTTGGGGACCAGGTAAGGACCAGATTCACCAGGTCCAAGTGAGGCCTCTTGGGGACCTGAGTCACCAGGTATGGGTGAGGCCCAGGAACAAACCCCCTCACCAGTTCCAGGTGAGGAAATCCTGAACGCCATGCACAGGAACCATGTCCCGATGATGCCCATGTAGGGACTAGAGTTACCAGGTCCAGGTAAAGTCAACCCGCAGGCCATGCAGTGGAACCATGTTCCGATGAAGCCCAGGTAGGGATTACAGTCACCGGGTCCAAATGAGGCCCAGATGGAGCATATTCACTAGGTCCAGGTGAGGCCCAGTTGAGGACCAGAGTCACCAGATCTTGTTGAGGCTTAGAGGGGTACCAGAATCACCTGGTCCAAGTGGCATCCAGATGGAGACCAGAGTCACCAGTTTAGGGGGAGGCCCAGAGAGGTTCCAGAGTCATCATGTCCAGGTGAGGCTCAGGTGTGGAACAGAGTCACCAGGTACCAATCATGGCCAGGTGAGGACCAGGGTCACCAGATCTGGGTGACGCGCAGATAGGATCAGAGTCACCAGTTAAAGGTGAGGCCAAGAAAGAGTCCACAGCAATCAGGTCCAGGTGGGCAACAATGTCACCAGGACTGGATGACGCCCAGATTGGGACCAGAAACACCAGGGCCAGGTGATTCCCAGGTGGTGACCAGAGTTACGAGTTCCGGGTGAGAACAAGGTAAGGACCAGATTCACCCGGTCCAAGTGAGGCCCACGTGGGGACCTGTGTCACCAGGCATGGGAGAGGCACAGGTGACAACCCCACTCACGAGGTCCAGGTGATGCCAACCTGCAGGCCATGCAGAGGAACCATGTCCCCATGATGCCCTGGTAGGGACTAGAGTTACCAGGTCCAGGTGATGCCAACCTGCAGGCCTTGTGTGGAACCATGTCCCGATGATGCCCAGGTAGAGACCAGAGTTACAAGGTCCAGGTGAGGCCAACCTGCAGGCCATGCAGTGGAACCATATCCCTATGATGCCCAGGTAGGGACCAGATTCACCAGGCCCAAGTGAAGCCCAGGGGGTGACCAGAGTCACCAGGTAAGTGTGAGGCCTAGAGGGGGAACCAGAGTAACCAGTTTAGTTTGAGGCCCAGAATGGGACCAGAGGTCCCTGGTCAAAGTGAGGCCCAGGTGTGGAATAGAGTATCCAGGTCCCAATGATCCCTGGGTGAGGACCAGAGTCACTAGGGCCATGCAGGCCCCGATGCGGAAGAGAATCACTAGGTCCTGGTGAGGCATAGAATAAGACCACTGGTGAATAAGTCACCAGTAACAGGTGAGCCCCTTGTGGGAACCAGAGCCACTGTATCCAGCTGTGTCCCATGTCCATATGAGGCACACTTGTGGACCAGATTCCTCAGGTCGAATTGAGGCATAGCTGGGGACAAGAGTCACCAGGTCTGGGTGCGCCCTAGGTGGGGCAAGATGCAGCAGTTCTGAGTTAGGTCAAAGTGGGGACGAGAGACACCATGTCCAGGTGAGGCCAAACTGAGGATCAGAGTCACCATATCCAAGTGAATTCCATGTTGGAAAGAGAGTCACCAGTTCCAGGAGAGATCCAGGTGGGGACCAGAGCCACCAGATCCAGGTGAAGCCCAGGTGGGAACCAGAGTCACTAGGTCCAGATGAGGCCCAGGTGAGGACTAGAGTTACCAGGTACACGTGAGGCCCCGGTGGGTATCAGAGGGAACAGGTCCATGTGAGGCCATGTTGGGGACCATGGTCAACAGGTCTACTTGAGGCCCAGGTGTGGAACACAGTAAGCAGGTCCAGGTGAGTCCGCGGTGGTGCCTAGAGTCACCACGTCCACGTGAGGCCCAGGTGGGGACCAGGATCACCAGGTACAGGGGAGGCCCTTGAAAGCACCAGAGTCAACATTTCGAGGTCAGGCGCAGGTGGCAACCAGGGTCAGCAGGCCCAAGTCAGGCCAAAGTTGGGTTCAAAGTCACGAGGGGACGGTGAGACCCAGAGGGGGACCAGAGTCATGTGGTCCAGGCGAGGTCCAGGTGTGGAAAACAGTCACCGGGTCCCAATTTTGCCCAGTAGAGGACCATGGTCAACAGGGCCAGGTGAGGCCCGGATGGGGACCGGAGTCCCCAAATCCGGGTGAAGCCCTGGTGGGGACCACAGTCACCAGATCCAGGGTAGTCTCAGGTGCAGAACAGAATCAACGGTTCCAGGTGTGCTGCAGGTGGCAACCACACTCACCAGGTCCCGGTGAGGCCTTAGTGGGGACCAGAGTCACGAGGTACATGAGAAGCTAGAAACACTGCAGCCACCAGGTCCACATGATGTCCATGTGGGAACGATAATCACCAGTTACAGGTGAGGACCAGGTGGCTCTCCGACTCACCAAGTCCAGGTGTGTCCTAGGTGAAGACCAGAGTTAATAGGTCCGGCTGGGTCACTGTTAGTGAACAGTGTAACCATATCCTGATGCTGCCCAGGTGGGTAATAAAGACACCATGTCCTGGTGAGGCCCAGGTGGGATCAGAGACATGAGGTCCAGGTGAGGTCCCGATGGGAACCTCAGTCACCAGGTCAGGTGAGGCCATGCTTAGGATCAGAGTCACCAGTTACAGGTGAGGCCCAGGTGGAGCCAGAGTCACCTGGTACAGAAGAGGTCAAACTCAGGACCAGAGTTACCAGGATCAGGTCAGTCCCAGTGTGGAATAGAAAACCATGTCCCGATGATGCCCAGGTAGAACCAGAGTCACCAGGTCAGAGTTAGGCCCAGAGTGTTTCGAGAGTCCAGAGCCTCATGTCCAGGTGAGGCTCAGGTGTGGAACAGAGTCACCAGGTACCAATGATGCCCAGAAGAGGACTAGAGACACCAGGTCTGGGGGACCCGCAGATAGGATCAGAGTCACCAGTTCCAGGTGAGGCCAAGAAAGAGTCCACAGCAATCAGGTCCTGGTGGTGAACAAAGTCCCGAGGACTGGGTGAGGCCCAGATGGGGACCAGATTCACCAGGTCCAGGTTATTCCCAGGTGGTGAACAGAGTTACGGGTTCCGGGGAGGACCAGGTAAGGACCAGATTCACCAGGTCCAAGTGAGGCCCATGTGGGGACCTGTGTCACCAGGCATGTGTGAGGCCCAAGTGACAACCCCTCTCACCAGGTCCATGTGAGGCCAACCTGCAGGCCATGCAGAGGAACCATGTCCCGATGATGCCGAGGTAGGGACTAGAGTTCTCAGGTCCAGGTGAGGCCAACCTGCAGGCCATGCAGTGGAACATGTCCCGATGATGCCCAGGTAGGAACCAGAGTTACCAGGTCCAGGTGAGGCCAACCTGCAGGCCATGCAATGGACCCATGTCCCGATGATGCCCAGGTAGGGAACAGAGTCACCAGGTCCAAATGAGGCCCAGATGGAGCATATTCACTAGGTGCAGGTGAGGCCCAGTTGAGGATCACAGTCACCAGATCTGATGAGTCCTAGAGGGGTACCAGAATCACCTGGACCAGGTGACATCCAGATGGTGACCAGAGTCACCAGGTTAGGGTGAGGCCCACCTGCAGGTCAGAGTCTCCAGATCCAGGGGAGGCCCTAGTGGGGCCAGAGTCACCAGGTAAATGTGAGTCTAAAAGTACACCACAGTCACCAGGTCCAGGTGTGATTCATGTGGGAACGAGAGTCGCAAGGTCCAGGTGAGACCCAGTTGTGGATGACCGTCTCCAGGTCCAGATTGAGGCCTAGGTGGGGGGACCAGAGTCATCGGGACGAGTTGAGGCCAAAGTATGAAGCAAATTTATCATGTCCAAGTGAGGCCCAGGTGGGGAACAGAGTAAAAATGTCCCATAGATGTCAGGTGGGAAAAGAGTCACAAGGTCCAGACTAGGCCTAAGTGAGGAGTAGATTCACCAGGTCCTGTTGAGGTCCAGTTGAGTATCAGTGTCCCCATCTCTGGGTGATTCGCAGAGGGGGACCAGAGTCACCCGGTTCTAGTGTGAGTCAGGTGCGGACCAGAGTCACCACGTCAGGATGAGGCCCAGAGGGGAACGAGAATCACTAGGTCCAGGTGAGGCCCCGTTGTGGAACTGAGAAAACAGGTCCCATGATGCACATATGAGGACCTGAGTCACCAGGCCCAGGGGAGGTCCCTGTGGGAACCAGTCACCTCGTCCAGGTGAGGCCCAGGTGGGACCACAGTCACCAGTTCCAGGTGAGGCCCAGGTATATAAGAGAGTATCCAGGTCCCAATGACGCCCAGGTAAGGTCCAGAGTCAACAGGTCCAGGAGAGGCCCAAATATGGATCAGAGTCATTGTGTTCCAGGGGAGGCCAGATGGAGACCACAGGTACCAGGTCCAGAAGAGCCCCATATGGGAACCAGAGCCACCAGATCCAGGTGAGGTCCAGGTGCGACCACAGTCAGAAAGTCCAGGTGAGGCGCAGGTGGCAACAGGATTCACCAAATCCAGGTGAGGCCCAGGTGGCGTCCAGTCTCCAGATCCAGGTGCGGACCAGCTTAGGACCAGATTCACCAGGCCCAAGTGAATCCCAAGGGGTGACCAGAGTCACCAGGTAAGGGTGAGGCCTAGAGGGGGTACGAGAGTAACCAGTTTAGTTTGAGGCTCAGAATGGGACCAGAGGTCCCTGGTCAAAGTAAGGCCCAATTGTGGAATAGAGTATCCAGGTCCTAATGATGCCTGGGTGTGGACCAGAGTCACTAGGGCCTTGCAGACCCCGATGCGGAACAGAATCACTAGGTCCTGGTGAGGCATAGAATAAGACCACTGGTGAATAAGTCACCAGTATCAGGTGAGCGCCTTGTTGGATCCAGAGCCACTCTATCCAGCTGAGTCCCAGGTCCATGTGAGGCCCATGTGAGGACCAGATTCATCAGGTCGAATTGAGGCATAGCTGGGGACAAGAGTCACCAAGTTTGGGTGCGGCCTAGGTGGGGCAAGATTCAGCAGTTCTGAGTTAGGTCAAAATGGGGACGAGAGACACCAGGTCCAGGTGAGGCCAAACTGAGGACCAGAGTCACCAGATCGAGGTGAGGCCCAGAGCGGGACGAGAATCACTAGGAACAGGTGAAGCCCTGATGTGGAACTGAGAAACCAGGTGAATGCTGCCCATATGAGGACCTGAGTCACCAGGTCCAGGTGATGTCCCTGTGGGAAACAGTCACCTCGTCCAGGTGAGGCCCAGGTGGGACCACAGTCACCAGGTCCAGGTGAGGCCCAGGTATATAAGAGAGTATCCAGGTCCCAATGATGCCCAGGTAGGGTCCAGAGTCACCAGGTCCAAATGAGGCCCAGATGGAGCATATTCACTAGATCCAGGTGAGGCCCAGTTGAGGACAAGAGTCACCAGATCTGGTTGAGGCCTAGAGCCATACCAGAAACACCTGGCCCAGGTGACATCCAGATGGGGACCAGAGTCACCAGGTCAGGGTGAGGCCCAGAGAGGTTCCAGAGTCCTCATGTCCAGGTGAGGCTCAGGTGTGGAACAGAGTCACCAGGTACCAATGATGCCCAGGTGAGGACCAGAATCACCAGGTATGGGTGACGCGCAGATAGCATCAGAGTCACCAGTTCCAGGTGAGGCCAAGAAAGAGTCCACAGCATCAGGTTCAGGTGGGGAACAAAGTCACCAGGACTGGGTGAGGCCCAGATGGGGACCACATTCACCAGGTCCAAGTGAAGCCCAGGTGGTGACCAGAGTCCCCGGGTCTGGGGGAGGACCAGGTAAGGACCAGATTCACTAGGTCCAAGAGGCCCACGTGGGGACCTGAGTCAACAGGTATGGGTGAGGCCCAGGTGGCAACCCCACTCACCAGGTCCAGGTGAGCCCAGCCTGCAGGCCAGAGTCACAAGATCCAGGTGAGGCCCTAGTGGGGATCGGAGTCAACAGGTAAATGTGAGTCTACAAGAAGACCACAGTGACCAGGTCCAGGTGTGGTTCATGTGGGAACGAGAGTCACCAGGTCCAGGTGAGACCCAGGAGGGGACCACAGTCACCAGGTCCAGATTGAGGCTTAGTTGGGGGGACCAGATTCATCGGGACCAGTTGAGGCCAAAGTGTGGAGCAAAGTTATCATGTCCAGGTGAGGCCCAGGTGGGGAACAGAGTAACCATGTCCCATTGATGCCAGGTGGGAAAAGAGTCACAAGGTCCAGAGGAGGCCTAAGTGAGGAGTAGATTCACCAGGTCCTGTTGAGGCCCAGCTGAGGACCAGTGTCCCCAGCTCCGGGAGAGTCCCAGAGGGGGACCAGAGTCACCCGGTTCTGGTGATATCCAGGGGTGACCAGTGTCACCACGTCAGGGTGAGGCCCAGAGGGGGACGAGAATCACTAGGTCCAGGTGAGGCCCCGATGTGGAACTGAGAAACCAGGTCCCATGATGCCCATATGAGGACCTGAGTCATCAGGTCCAGGTGAGGTCCCTGTGGGAACCAGTCACCTCGTCCAGGTGAGGCCCAGGTGGGACTACAGTCACCAGGTCCAGGTGAGGCCCAGGTACATAAGAGAGTATCCAGGTCCCAGTGATGCCCAGGTAAGGACCAGCGTCATCAGGTCCAGGAGAGGCCCAAATATGTATCAGAGTCATTGTGTGCCAGGTGAGGCCAGATGGAGACAACACGGACCAGATTCAGGAGAGCCCCATATGGGAACCAGAGCAACCAGATCCAGGTGAGGTCCAGGTGGGACCACAGTCACAAGGTCCAGGTGAGCGCAGGTGGCAACAGGATTTACCAAGTCCAGGTGAGACCCAGGTGGCGATCAGTCACCAGATCCATGTGAGGACCAGCTAAGGACCAGATTCAACAGGCCCAAGTGAAGCCCAAGGGGTGACCAGATTTACCAGGTAAGGGTGAGGCCCAGAGGGGGAACCAGAGTAACCAGTTTAGTTTGAGGCCCAGAATGGGACCAGAGGTCCCTGGTCAAAGTGAGGACCAGGTGTGGAATAGAGTATCCATGTCCGAATGATGCCTGGGTGAGGACAAGAGTCACTAGGGTCATGCAGGCCCAGATGGGGAACAGAATCACTAGGTCCTGGTGAGGCATAGAAAAAGACCACATTCAGCAGTATCAGGTGAGCCCCTTGTGGGAACCAGAGCCACTCTATCCAGCTGAGTCCCAGGTCCATGTGAAGCCCACGTGAGGACCAGATTCATCAGGTCGAATTGAGGCATAGCTGGGGACAAGAGTCACCAGGTCTGGGTGCGGCCTAGGTGAAGCAAGATTCAGCAGTTCTGAGTTAGGTCAAAGTGGGGACGAGAGACACCAGGTCCAGGTGAGGCCAAACTGGGTACCAGATTCACCACATCCAGGTGAGGTCCATGTTGGAAAGAGAGTCACCAGGTCCAGGAGAGGTCCATGTGGGGACCAGAGTTACTAGATCCAGGTGAAGTCCAGGTGGGGACCAGAGTCACCAGATCGAGGTGAAGCCCAGGTGGGGACCAGAGTCACTAGGTGCAGATGAGGCCCAGGTGAGGACCAGAGTTACCAGGTACACGTGAGGATCCGGTGGGCATCAGAGGAAACAGGTCCATGTGAGGCCGGCTTGGGGACCATGGTCCACAGGTGCACTTGAGACCCAGGTGTGGAACACAGTAAGCAGGTCCAGGTGAGTCCCCCGTGGTGACAAGAGTCACCCCGTCCAGGTGAGGTCCAGGTGGGGACCAGGATCACCAGTTACAGGAGAGGCCCTTGAAAGAACCAGAGTCAACAGTTCGAGGTCAGGCGCAGGTGGCAACCAGGGTCAGCAGGTCCAAGTCAAGCCAAAGGGGACTTCACAGTCACTAGGGCACGGTGAGACCCAGAGGGGGAGCATAGTCACCTGGTCCAGGTGAGGTTCAGTTGTGGAACACAGTCACCAGGTCCCAATTTTGCGCAGTTGAGGACCATGGTCAACAGGGCCAGGTGAGGCCCTGATGGGGACCGGAGTCCTGAAATCCAGGTGAAGCCCAGGTGGGGAACACAGTCACCAGATCCAGGGTAGTCTCAGGTGCAGACCAGAATCACCAGGTCCAGGTGTGGTGCAGGTGGCAACCAAACTCACCAGGTCCCGGTAAGGCACTCGTGGGGTACATGAGAAGTCACGAGGTACATGAGAAGCTAGAAACACATGGGATCCCTGGGTGGCGCAGCCGTTTGGTGCCTGCCTTTGGACCAGGGCGCGATCCTGGAGATCCGGGATCGAATCCTACGTCGGGCTCCCGGTGCATGGAGCCTGCTTCTCCCTCTGCCTGTGTCTCTGCCTCTCTCTCTCTCTGTGACTATCATAAATAAATAAAAATTTAAAAAAAAGATGCTAGAAACACTGCGGCCAACAGGTCCACATGATCTCCATGTGGGAACGAGAATCACCAGTTACAGGTGAGGACCAGGTGGGGATCCGACTCACCATGTCCAGGTGAGACCCAGGTGGGAAACAGTTTCACCATGTCCAGGTGTGGCCCAGGTGAAGACCAGAGTTAATAGGTCCGGCTGGGTCACTGTCAGTGAACAGTATAACCATATCCTGATGCTACCCAGGTGGGTAGCAGAGACACCAGGTCCTGGTGAGGCCCAAGTGGGATCAGAGACATGAGGTCCAGGTGAGGTCCCGATGGGAACCACAGTCACCAGGTCAGGTGAGGCCATGCTTAGGATCAGAGTCACCAGTTGCAGGTGAGGCCCAGGTGGAGCCAGAGTCATCTGGTACAGAAGAGGCCAAAGTCAGGACCAGAGTTACCAGGATCAGGTCACTCCAAGTGGGATAGAGTAATCATGTCCCGGTGATGCCCAGGTAGAACCAGAGTCACCAGGCCCAGATGTGGCGCAGGTGGGGAGCATGTTCACTAGGTCCCGTTGAGGCCCAGTTGAGGACCAGAGTCACCAGGTCTAGGTGAGGCCTAACGGTGTACCAGATTCACCTGGTCTGGTGACATCCAGATGGGGACCAGAGTCCCCATGTCAGGCTGAGGCCCAGAGTGGATCCAGAGTCAACATATCCAGGTGAGGCTCAGGTGTGGAACAGAATATCCAGGTCATAATGGTCCACAGGTGAGGACCAGAATCACCAGATCTGGGTGAGGCCCAGTTAGCATCAGAGTCAGCATTTCCAGGTTAGCCAAGAAGGAGTCCACAGCAATCAGGTCCAGGTGGGGAAGAAAGTCAACAGGACTGGGTGAGGCACAAATGGGGACCAGATTCACCAGGCCCAGGTGATTCCCATGTGCTGACGAGAGTTACCAGTTCCGGGTGACCACCAGGTAAGGACCAGATTCACCATGTCCAAGTGAGGCCCACGTGGGGACCTGTGTCACTAGGCAAGGCTGAGGCCCAGGTGACAAACCCACTAACCAGGTCCAGGTGAGGCCAACCTGCAGGCTATGCAGAGGAAACAGGTCCCAATGATGCCCAGGTAGGGACGAGAGTTACCAGGTCCAGGTGAGGCCAACCTACAGGTCATGCAGTGGAACCATGTCCCGATGATGCCCAGGTAGGGACCAGAGTTACCAGGTCCAGGTGAGGCCAACCTGCAGGTCATGCAGTGGAACCATGTCCCGATGATGCCCAGGTAGTGACCAGAGTCATCAGGTCCAACTGAGACCCAGATGGAGCATATTCACTAGGTCCAGGTGAGGCCCAGTTGAGGACCATAGTCAGCAGACCTTTTTGAGGCCCAAACGGGTACCATAATCCCCTGGACCAGGTGACATCCATATGGGGACCAGAGTCACTACCTTAGCTTGATAGCCAGAGTGGTTCCAGAGTCATCATGTCCAGGGGAGCCTCAGGTGTGGAAGAGAGTCACCAGGACCAATGATGCCCAGGTGAGGACCAGAGTAACCAGGTACACGTGAGGCCCCGGTGGGGATCAGAGGCAACAGGTTCATATGAGGCTGCTTGGGGACCATTGTCAACAGGTCTATTAAGGCCCAGGTGTGGAACACAGTAAGCAGGTCCAGGTGAGTCCCCAGTGGTGACAAGAGTCACCATGTCCAGGTGAGGCCCGGTGGGGACCAGGATCACCAGATACAGGGGAGGCCCTTGAAAGAACCAGAGTCAACAGTTTGACGTCAGGCGCAGGTTCCAACCAGGGTCAGCAGGTCCAAGTCAGGCCAAAGTAGGTTTCACAGTCACTAGGGCACGGTGAGACCTAGAGGGGAACCAGAGTCACGTGGTCCAGGTGAGTTCCAGTTGTGGAACACAGTCACCGCGTCCCAATTTTGCCCAGTTGAGGACCATGGTCAACAGGGCCAGGTGAGCCCCAGATGGGACCGGAGTTCCCAAATCCAGGTGAAGCCCAGGTGGGGACCACAGTAACTAGATCCAGTGTAGTCTCAGGTGCAGACCAGAATCACCAGGTGCAGGTGAGATGCAGGTGGCAACCACACTGACCAGGTCCCGGTGAGGCCCTGGTGGGGACCAGAGTCACGAGGTACATGAGAAGCTAGAAACACTGCAGCCACCAGGTCCACATGATGTCCATGTGGAAACGAGAATCACCAGTTAAAGGTGAGGACCAGGTGGGAATCCGAGTCACCATGTCCAGGTGAGACCCAGGTGGGAACCAGTGTCACCATGTCCAGGTGTGGCCCAGGTGAAGACCAGAGTTAATTGATCCGGCTGGGTCACTGTTAGTGAACCGTGTAACCATATCCTAATGCTACCCAGGTGGGTACCAGAGACACCAGGCCCTGGTGAGGCCCAGGTGGGACCAGAGACATGGGTCCAGGTGAGGTCCGGATGAGAACCAGAGTCACCATGTCAGGTGAGGCCATGCTTAGAATCAGAGTCACCAGTTACAGGTGAGGCCCAGTTAGAGCCAGAATCACCTGGTACAGAAGAGACCAAAGTCAGGACCAGAGTTACCAGGATCAGGTCAGTCCCAGTGGGGAACAGAGTAACCATGTCCCGATGATGCCCAGATAGAACCAGCGTCACCAGGTCCAGATGAGGCGCAGGTGGGGAGCATATTCACTAGGTCCCGTTGAGGCCCTGTTGAGGACCAGAGACACCAGGTCTAGTTGAGGCCTAGAGGGGTACCAGATTCACCTGATCTAGGTGACATCCAGAGTCATCATGTCCAGGTGAGGCTCAAGTGTGGAACAGAGTATCCAGATCATAATTGTCCACAGGTGAGGACCAGAGTCACCAGATCTGGGTGAGGCCCAGTTAGGATCAGAGTCACCAGTTCCAGTTGAGGCCAAGAAGGAGTCCACAGCAATCAGGTCCAGGTGGGGAAGAAAGTCAACAGGACTGTGTAGGCCAGATGGGGACCTATTCACCAGGTCCAGGTGATTCCCAGGTGGTGACCAGGGTTACCAGGTCCGGGTGAGGACCAGGTAAGGACCAGATTCACAAGGTCCAAGTGAGGCCCACGTGGGGACCTGTGTCACGAGGTATGGGTGAGCACCAGGTGCCAACCCCACTCACTAGGGCCAGTTGAGGCCAACCTTGAGGCCATGGAGAGGAACCGTGTCCCGGTGATGCCCAGGTAGGGACCAGAGTTACCAGGTCCATCTGAGGCCAACCTGCAGGCCATGCGGTGGATCCATGTCCCGATGATGCCCAGGTAGTGACCAGAGTCACCAGGTCCAAATGAGGCCCAGATGGAGCATATTCAATAGGTCCAGGTGAGGCATAGTTGAGGACCAGAGTCACCAGAACTGGTTGAGGCCTAGAGGGGTACCAGAATCACCTGGTCCATGTGACATCCAGATGGAGACCAGAGTCACCAGGTCAGGGTTAGGCCCAGAGTGGTTCCAGAATCCAGAGCCTCATGTCCAGGTGAGGTTCAGGTGTGGAACAGAGTCACCAGGTACCAATGATGCCCAGGTGAGGACCAGAGTCACCAGGTCTGGGTGACACGCAGATAGGATCAGAGTCACCAGGTCCAGGTGAGGCCATGAAAGAGTCCACAGCAATCAGGTCAAGGTGGGGAACAAATTCACCAGGACTGAGTGAGGCCAAAATGGGGACCAGATTCACCAGGTCCAGGTGAGGCCCAGGTGGTGACCAGAGACCCCGTGTCTGGGAGAGGACCAGGTAAGGACCAGATTCACCAGGTAGAAGAGGCCCACATGGGGACCTGAGTCACCAATTATGGGTGAGGCCCAAGAGGCATCCTCACTCACCAGGTCCAGGTGAGGCCAACCTGCAGACCAAGTCACCCGATCCACGTGAGGACCTAGTGGGGACTGGAGTCACCAGTTAAAAATGATTCTACAAAAACAACACAGTCACCAGATCCTGGTGTGGTTAATGTGGGAACGAGAGTCACCAGGTCCAGGTGAGATCCAGGTGGGGACCACAGTCACCAGGTCCAGGTGAGGCCCAGGTGGGTCCACAGTCACCAGGATCAGGTGAGGCCTAGGTCGGGGGACCAGAGTCATCAGGACTAGTTGAGGCCAAAGTGTGGAGCAAAGTTATCAGGTCCATGTGAGGCCCAGTTGTGAAAGAGTAATCATGTCCCATTGATGCCAGGTGGGAAAAGAGTCACAAGGTCCAGACGAGGCCTTAGTGAGGAGTAGATTCACCAGGTCCTGTTGAGGCCCAGTTGAGGACCAGTGTCCCCAGCTCCGGGTGAGTCCCAGAGGGGGACCAGAGTCACCCGGTTCTGGTGATATCCAGGTGGGGACCAGAGTCACCACGTCAGGGTGAGGCCCAGTGGGGACGAGAATCACTAGGTCCAGATGAGACCCCGATGTGGAACTGAGAACCCTGGTCCCGTGATGCCCATATGAGGACCTGAGTCACCAGGTCCAGGTGAGGTCCCTGTGTGAACCAGTCACCTCGTCCAGGTGAGGCCCAGGTGGGACCACAGTCACCAGGTTCAGGTGAGGCCCAGGTATATAGAGAGTATCCAGGTCCCAATGATGCCCAGGTAAGGACCAGAGTCAACAGGTCCAGGAGAGAACCAAATATGGATCAGAGTC
Organism: Canis lupus familiaris; assembly: GCF_011100685.1. Taxonomy (NCBI): domain Eukaryota; kingdom Metazoa; phylum Chordata; class Mammalia; order Carnivora; family Canidae; genus Canis; species Canis lupus. The sequence continues at coordinate 76,913 of NW_023330918.1, forward strand.
ATTGTGTTCCAGGTGAGGCCAGAAGGAGACCACAGGAACCAGGTCCAGGAGAGCCCCATATGGGAACCAGAGCCAACAGATCAGGGTGAGGTCCAGCTGGCGACCAGATCCAGGTGCGGACCAGCTAAGGACCAGATTCACCAGGCCCAAGTGAACCCAAGGGGTGACCAGAGTCACCAGGTAAGGGTGAGGCCCAGAAGGGAACCAGAGTAACCAGTTTAGTTTGAGGCCCCGAATTGGGCCAGAGATCCCTGGTCAAAGTGAGGCCCAGGTGTGGAATAGAGTATCCAGGTCCCAATGATGCCTGGGTGAGGACCAGAGTCACTGGGGCCATGCAGGCCCAGATGGGGAACAAAATCACTAGGTCCTGCTGAGGCATAGAAAAAGACCCCAGTCACCAGTATCAGGTGAGCCCTTTGTGGGAACCAGAGCCACTCTATCCAGCTGAGTCCCAGGTCCATGTAAGGCCCACGTGAGAACCAGATTCATCAGGTCGATGAGGCATAGCTGGGGACAAGAGTCACCATGTCTGGGTGCGGCCTAGGTGGGGAAAGATTCACCAGTTCTGAGTTAGGTCAAAGTGGGGACGACAGACACCAGTTCCAGGTGAGGCCAAACTGAGGACCAGAGTCACCAGATCCAGGTGAGGTCCATGTTGAAAAGAGAGTCACCAGGTCCAGGAGAGATCCACGTGGGGACCAGAGTCACCAGATCCAGGTGAAGCCCAGGTGGGGACCAGAGTCACTAGTTGCAGAAGAGGCCCAGGTGAGGACCAGAGTTACCAGGTACACGTGAGGCACTGGTAGGTATCAGAGGCAACAGGTCCATGTGAGGCAGGCTTGGGGACCATGGTCAAGAGTTCTACTTGAGGCCCAGTGTGGAACACTGTAACCAGGTCCAAGTGAGTCCCCGGTGGTGACAAGAGTCACCAGGTCCAGGTGAGGCCCAGGTGGGAACCAGGATCACCAGGTCAAGTTGAGGACTAGAGGGGTACCAGAATCACCTGGTCCAGGTGACATCCAGATGGGGACCAGAGTCACCATGTCAAGCTGAGGCCCAGAGCGGATCCAGAGTCATCATGTCCAGGTGAGGCTCAGGTGTGGAACAGAGTATACAGGTTATAATGGTCCACAGGTGAGGACCAGAGTGACCAGATCTGGGTGACGTGCAGATAGGATCAGAGTCACCAGTTCCAGGTGAGGCCAAGAAAGAGTCCACAGCAATCATGTCCAGGTGGGGAACAAAGTCACCAGGACTGGGTGAGGACTAGATGGGTACCAGATTCACCAGGTCCAGGTGAGGCCCAAGTGGTGACCAGAGTTACCAGTTCCGGGAAGGACCAGGTAAGGACCAGATTCACCAGGTCCAAGAGGCCCACCTGGGGACCTGAGTCACCAGGTATGGAGTTTCAGCCCACTCACCATGTCCAGGTGGGGTCATCCTGCAGGCCAGAGTCACCAGATCCAGTTGAGGCCCTAGTGGGGACCGGAGTCACCAGGTAAATCTGAGTCTAAAAGAACACCACAGTCACCAGGTCCAGGTGTGGGTCATGAGGGAACGAGAGTCACCAAGTCCAGGTGAGACCCAGGTGGGGACCACACTCACCACGTCCAGATTGAGGTCTAGGTGGGGGGACAAGATTCATCAGGACCAGTTGAGGCCAAAGTGTGGAGCAAAGTTATCATGTCCAGGAGAGGCCCAGGTGGGCAACAGTGTAACCATGTCCCATTGATGCCAGGTGGGAAAAGAGTCACAAGGTCCAGTCGAGGCCTAAGTGAGGAGTAGATTCACCAGGTCCTGTTGAGGCCCAGCTGAGGACAAGTGTCCCAAGCTCCGGGTGAGTCCCAGAGGGGGACCAGAGTCACCCGGTTCTGATGATATCCAGGTGGGAACCAGAGTCAGCACATCAGGAAGAGGCCCAGAGGGGGAAGAGAATCACTAGGTCCAGGTGAGGCCCCGATGAGGAACTGAGAAACCAGGTTCCATGATGCCCATAGGAGGACCTGAGTCACCAGGTCCAGGTGAGGTCCCTGTGGGAACCAGTCACCTCGTCCAGGTGAGGCCCAGGTGGGACCACAGTCACCAGGTCCAGGTGAGGCCCAGTTATATAAGAGAGTATCCAGGTCCCAAAGATGCGCCGGTAAGGACCAGAGTCAACAGGTGCAGGAGAGGTCCAAATATGGATCAGAGTCATTGTGTTCCAGGTGAGGCCAGATGGAGACCACAGGAACCAGGTCCAGGAGAGCCCCATATGGGAACCAGAGCCACCAGATCCAGGTGAGGTCCAGGTGTGGCCACAGTCACAAGGTCCAGGTGAGGTGCAGGTGGCAACAGGAATCACCGAGTCCAGGTGAAGCCCAGGTGGCGAAAGTCACCACATCCAGGTGCAGACCAGCTAGGGACCAGAATCATCAGGCCCAATTGAACCCAAGGGGTGACCAGAGTCTCCAGGTAAGGGTGAGGCCCAGAAGGGGAACCAGAGTAACCATTAAGTTTGCGGCCCAGAATGGGACCAGATGTCCCTGGTCAAAGTGAGGCTCATGTGGGGTATAGAGTATCCAGGTTCCAGTGATGTCTGGGTGAGGACCAGAGTCACTAGGGCCATGCAGGCCCAGATGGGGAACAGAATCACTAGGTCCTGGTGAGGCATAGAAACACACCCCAGTCAGCAGTATCAGGTGAGTCCCTTGTGGGAACTAGAGCCACTCTCTCCAGCTGAGTCGCAGGTCCATGTGAGGCCCACGTGAGGACCAGATTCATCAGGTCGAATTGAGGCATAGCTGGGGACAAGAGTCACCAGGTCTGGGTGCGGCCTAGGTGGGGCAAGATTCAGCAGTTCTGAGTTAGGTCAAAATGGGGACGAGAAACACCAGGTCCAGGTGAGGCCAAACTGAGGACCAGAGTCACCAGATCCAGGTGAGGTCCATGTTGGAAAGAGAGTCACCAGGTCCAGGAGAGGTCCAGGTGTGGACCAGAGTCACCAGATCAGGTGAAGCCCTGTTGGAGACCAGAGTCACTAGGTCCGGTTGAGGCCCAGGTGAGGACCAGAGTTACCAGGTACACGTGAGGCCTCGGTGGGGATCAGAGGCAACAGGTCCATGTGAGGCCGGCTTGGGGACCATGGTCAACAGGTCTACTTGCGGCCCAGGAGTGGAACATAGTAAGCAGGTCCAGGTGAGTCCTCCGTGGTGAAAAGTGTCACCATGTCCAGATGAGGCCCTGGTGGGGACCAGGATCACCAGTTACAGGGGAGGACCCTGAAATAACCAGAGTCAACAGTTCGAGGTCAGGCGCAGGTGGCAACAAGTGTCAGGAGGTCCAAGTCAGGCCAAAGTGGGTTTCACAGTCACTAGGGAACGGTGAGAACCAGAGGGGGACCAGAGTCATGTGGTCCAGGTGAGGTCCAGTTGTGGAACACAGTCACCGGGTCCCAATTTTGCCCTGGTGAGGACCATGGACAACAGGGCCAGGTGAGGCCCAGATGGGGACCGGAGTCCCCAAATCCAGGTGAAGCCCAGGTGGGGACCACGTCACCAGATCCAGGTTAGTCTCAGGTGCAGACCAGAATCACCAGGTCCAGGTGAGGCGGAGGTGGCAACCACACACACCAGGTCCCAGTGAGTCCTTGGTGGGGACCAGAGTCACGAGGTACATGAGAAGCTAGAAACACTGCAGCCACCAGGTCCACATGATGTCCATGTGGGAATGAGAATCACCAGTTACAAGTGAGGACCAGGTGGGGATCCGACTCACCATGTCCAGGTGAGACCCACGTGGGAAAAAGTGTCACCATGTCCAGGTGTGGCCCAGGTGAATACCAGAGTTAATAGGTCCGGCTGGGTCACTGTTAGTGAACAGTGTAACCATATCCTGATGCTACCCAGGTGGGTGGCAGAGACACCAGGTCCTGGTGAGGCCTAAGTGTGACGAGAGACATGAGGTCCAGGTGAGGTCCCGAAGGGAACCACAGTCACCAGGTCAGGTGAGGCCATGCTTAGGATCAGAGTCACCAGTTACAGGTGCAGCCCAGGTGGAGCCAGAGTCACCTGGAACAGAAGAGGCCAAAGTCAGAACCAGAGTTACCAGGATCAGGTCAGTCCCAGTGGGGAATAGAGTAACCATGTCCCGATGATGCCAAGGTAGAACCAGAGTCACCGGGCCCAGATGTGGCGCAGGTGGGGAGCATGTTCACTAGGTCCGGTTGAGGCCCAGTTGAGGACCAGAGTCACCAGGTCTAGGTGAAGCCTAGAGGGGTACCAGATTTACCTGGTCTGGTGACATCCAGATGGGGTCCAGAGTCCCCATGTCAGGCTGAGGCCCAGAAGGGATCCAGAGTCAACATATCCAGGTGAGGCTCAGGTGTGGAACAGAGTATCCAGGTCTAATGGTCCACAGGTGTGGATCAGAGTCACCAGATCTGGGTGAGGCCCAGTTAGCATCAGAGTCAGCAGTCCAGGTTAGCCAAGAAGAAGTCCACAGCAATCAGGTCCAGGTGTGGAAGAAAGTCAATAGGACTGGGAGAAGCCCAGATGGGGACCAGATTCACCAGGCCCAGGTGAATCCCATGTGGTGACCAGAGTTACCAGTTCCGGGTGACCACCAGGTAAGGACCACATACACCAGGTCCAAGTGAGGCCCACGTGGGGACCTGTGTCACTAGGCAAGGGTGAGGCCAGGTGACAAACCCACTCACCAGTTCCAGGTGAGGCCAACCTGCAGGCCATGCAGAGGAACCAGGTCCCAAAGATGCTCAGGTAGGCACGAGAGTTACCAGGTCCAGGTGAGGCCAACCTACAGGCCATTCAGTGGAACCATGTCCCGATGATGCCCAGGTAGGGACCAGAGTTAACAGGTCCAGGTGAGGCTAACCTGCAGGTCATGCAGTGGAACCATGTCCCGATGATGCCCAGGTAGGGACCAGAGTCAACAGGTCCAAATGAGGCCCAGATGGAGCATATTCACTAGGTCCAGGTGAGGCCCATTTGAGGACCAGAGTCACCAGAGCTGGTTGAGGTCCAGAGGGGTACCATAATCCCCTGGTCCAGGTGACATCCATATGGGGACCAGAGTCACCAGGTCAGGTTGATAGCCAGAGAGGTTCCAGAGTCATCATGTCTAGGGGAGCCTCGGTATGGAACAGAGTTACCAGGACCAATGATGCCCAGGTGAGGACCAGAGTTACCAGGTACACGAGAGGCCCCGGTGGGGATCAGAGGCAACAGGTCATGTGAGGCCGGCTTGGGGACCATGGTCAACAGGTCTACTTGAGGCTCAGGTGTGGAACACAGTAACCAGGTCTAGGTGAGTAACCGGTGGTGACAAAAGTTACCACGTCCAGGTGAGGCCCAGGTGGGGACCAGGATCACCAATCCAGGGGAGGCCCTTGAAAGTACCACAGTCAACAGTACGACCTCAGTCGCAGGTGGGAACCAGGGTCAGCAGGTCCAAGTCATTCCAAAGTGGGGTTCACAGTCACTAAGGCACGGTGAGACCCAGAGGGGGACCAGAGTCGCCTGGTCCAGGTGAGGTCCAGGTGTGGAACACAGTCACCAGGTCCCAATTTTGCCCAGTTGAGTACCATGGTCAACAGGGCCAGGTGACGCCCAGATGGGTACCGGAGTCCCCAAATCCAGGTGAAGCCCAGGTGGAGACCACAGTCACCAGATCCAGGGTAGTCTCAGGTGCAGACCAGAATCACCAGGTCCAGGTGAGGTGCAGGTGGCAACCACACTCACCAGGTCCCGGTGAGGCCCTGGTGGAGACCAGAGTCACGAGGTACATGAGAAGCTAGAAACACTGCAGCCACCAGGTCCACATGATGTCCATGTGGGAACGACAATCACCAGTTACAGGTGAGGACCAGGTGGAGCCAGAGTCACCTGGTACAGAAGAGGCCAAAGTCAGGACCAGAGTTACCAGGATCAGGGCAGTCCCAGTGGGGAATAGAGTAACCATGTCCCAATGATTCCCAGGTAGAACCAGAGTCACCAGTTCCAGATGAGGCGGAGGTGGGGAGCATATTCACTAGGTCCCGGTGAGGCCCAGTTGAGGACCAGAGTCACCAGGTCAAGTTGAGGCCTAGAGGGGTACCAGATTCACCTGGTCTTGGTGACATCCAGATGGGGCCCATGTCACCATGTCAGGCTGAGGCCCAGAGGGGATCCAGAGTCATCATGTCCAGGTGAGGCTCAGGTGTGGAACAGAGTATCCACGTCATAATGGTCCACAGGTGAGGACCAGAGTCACCAGATCTGGGTGAGGCCCAGTAAGGATCAGAGTCAGCAGTTCCAGGTGAAGCCAAGTAGGAGTCCACAGCAAACAGGTCCAGGTGAGGCCAACCTGCAGGCCATGCAGTGGAACCATGTCCCGATGATGCCCAGGTAGGGACCAGAGTTAACAGGTCCAGCTGAGGCCAACCTTAAGTCCATGCAGTGGAACCATGTCCCGATGATGCCCAGGTAGGGATCAGAATCATCAGGTCCAATGAGATCCAGATGGAGCATATTCACTAGGTCCAGGTGAGGTCCAATGGAGGACCAGAGTCACAGGACTTGGTTGAGGCCTACCGGGGTACCAGAATCACCTGGTCCAGGTGACATCCAGTTGGGGACCAGAGTCACCAGGTCAGGATGAGGCCCAGAGAGGTTCCAGAGTCATCATGTCCAGGTGAGGCTCAGGTGTGGAACAGAGTCACCAGGTACCAAAGATGCCCAGGTGAGGACCAGAGTCACCAGATCTGGGTGACGCGCAGATAGGATCAGAGTCACCAGTTCCAGGTGAGGCCAAGAAAGAGTCCACAGCAATCAGATCCAGGTGGGGAACAAAGTCACCAGGACTGGGTGAGGCCCAGATGGGGACCAGATTCACCAGGTCCAGGTGAGGCCCAGGTGGTGACCAGAGACCCCGGGGCTGGGAGACGACCAGGTAAGGACCAGATTCACCAGGTCCAAGAGGCCCAAGCGGGGACCTGTGTCCCCAGGTACGGGTGAGGCACAGGTTGCAACCAAACTCACGAGGTCCAGGAGAGGCCATCCTTCGCGCCATGCAGAGGAACCGTGTCCCGATGATGTACATGTAGGAACCAGAGTTACCAGGTCCAGGTGATGCCAACCTGCAGGCCATGCAGTGGAACCATGTCCCGATGATGCCCAGGTAGGGACCAGAGTCACCAGGTCCAAATGAGGCCCAGATGGAGCATATTCACTAGGTCTAGGCGAGGCCCAGTAGAGGACCAGAGTCACCAGATCTGGTTGAGGCTCAGAGGGGTACCAGAATCACCTGGTCCGGGTGACATCCAGATGGGGACCAGAGTCACCAGGACAGGGTGAGGCCCAGAGAGGTTCCAGAGTCATCATGTCCAGGTGAGGTTCAGGGGTGGAACTGAGTCACCAGGTACCAATGATGCCCAGATGAGGACCAGAGTCACCAGATCTGGGTGACGCGCAGATAGGATCAGAGTCACCAGTTCCAGGTGAGGCAAAGAAAGAGTCCACAGCAATCAGTTCCAGGTGGGGAACAAAGTAACCAGGACTAGGTGAGGCCCAGATGGGGACCAGTTCACCTTGTCCAAGTGAGGCCCAGGTGATGACCAGAGTCCCAGGTTCTGAGAAGAAGAGGTAAGGACCAGATTCACCAGGTCCAAGAGGCCCACATGGGGACCTGAGTCACCAGGTATGGGTTAGCCACAGGTGGCAATCCCACTCACCAGGTCCAGGTGAGGCCAACCTGCAGGCCATGTGCGGAACCATGTCCCGATGATGCCCAGGTAGGGACGACAGTCACCAAGTCCAAATGAGGCCCAGATGGAGCATATTCACTAGGTCCAGGTGAAGCCAATTGAGGACCAGAGTCACCAGAACTGGTTGAGGCCTAGAGGGGTACCAGAATCACCTGGTCCAGGTTACATCCTAATGGGGACCAGAGTCACAAAGTCAGGTGAGGCCATGCTTAGGATAAGAGTCACCAGTTACACGTGAGGCCCAGGTGGAGCCAGAGTCCCCTGGTACAGAAAATGCCAAAGTCAGACCAGTGTTACAAGGATCAGGTCACTCCCAGTGGGGAATAGAGTAACCATGTCCCGATGATGCCCACGTAGAACCAGAGTCATCATGTCCAGATGAGGCGCAGTTGGGGAGCATATTCACTAGGTCCCGGGCAGACCCAGTTGAGGACTAGAGTCACCAGGTTTGGTTGAGGCCTAGAGGGGTACCAGATTCACCTGGTTAGGTGACATCCAGATGGGGACCAGAGTAACCATGTCAGGGTGAGGCCCAGAGGGGATCCAGAGTCATCATGTCCAGGTGAGGCTCAGGTGTGGAACAGAGTATCCAGGTCATAATGGTCCACAGGTGAGGACCAGAGTAACCAGATCTGGAAGAGGCCCAGTTAGGATCAGAATTACCACTTCCAGGTGAGGCCAAGAAGGTGTCCACAGTAATCAGGTCCAGGTGGGGAACAAAGTCACCAGGACTAGGTGATGCCCAGGTGGTGACCAGATTTACCAGTTCCGGGTGAGGACTAGGTAAGGACCACATTCACCAGGTTCAAGTGAGGCCCACGTGGGGACCTGTGTCACCAGGCATGGGTAAGACCCACGTGGGAACCCCACTCACCAGGTCAAGATGAGGCCAACCTGCAGGCCATGCAGAGGAACCATGTCCCGATGATGCCCAGTAGGGACCAGAATTACCAGGTCAAGGTGAGGCCAACCAGCAAGCCATGCAGTGGAACCATTTCCTGATGATGCCCAGTGAGTGACCAGAGTCACCAGGTCCAAATGAGGCCCAGATGGAGCATATTCACTAGGTCCAGGTGAGGCCCAGTTAAGGAAAAGAGTCACCAGATCTGGTTGAGGCCTAGAGGGGTACCAGAATCACCTGGTCCAGGTGACATCCAGATGGGGATCAGATCACCAGGTCAGGGTGAGACCCAGAGAGGTCCCAGAGACATCATGTCCAGGTGAGGCTCAGGTGTGGAACAGAGTAACCAGGTACCAATGATGCCCAGGTGAGGACCAGAGTCAACAGATCTGGGTGACGCACAGATAGGATCAGAGTCACCAGTTCCAGGTGAGGCCAAGAAAGAGTCCAGAGCAATCAGGTCCAGGTGGGGAACATAGTCACCAGGACTGGGTTAGGCCCAGATGGGGGCCAGATTCACCAGGTCCAGGTGAGGCCCAGGTTGTGACCAGATTCCCCGGGTCTGGGAGAAGACCAGGTAAGGACCAGATTCACCAGGTCCAAGAGGCCCACTTGGGGACCTGAGTCACCAGGTATGGGTAAGGCCCACGTGGCATCCCACTAACAAAGTCCAGGTGAGGCCAACGTGCAGGCCAGAGTCACCAGATTCAGGTGAGGCCCAGGTATATAAGAGAGTATCCAGGTCCCAATGATGCCTGGGTCAGGACCAGAGTCACTAGGGCCATGCAGGCCCAGATGGGGAACAGATACACTAGGTCCTTGTGAGGCATACAATAAGACCACAGTCACCAGTATCAGGTGAGAACCTTGTGGGAACAAGAGCCACTCTAACAAGCTGAGTCCCAGATCCATGTGAGGCCCACGTGAGGACCAGATTCATCAGGTCGAATTGAGGCATAGCTGGGGACAAGAGTCACCAGGTCTGGGTGAGGGCAAACTGAGGACCAGTGTCACCAGATCCAGGTGAGGTCCATGTGGGGACCAGAGTCACCAGATCCAGGTGAAGCCCAGGTGGGGACCAGAGTCACTAGGTCCAGATGAGGCCCAGGTGAGGACCAGAGTTACCAGGTACACGTGAGGCCCCGGTGGGGATCAGAGGCAACAGGTCCATGTGGGGCCGCCTTGGGGACCATGGTCAACACGTCTACTTGAGGCCCAGGTGTGGAACACAGTAAGCAGGTCCAGGTGAGTCCCCGGTGTTGACAAGAGTCACCACGTCCAGGTGAGGCTCAGGTGGGGACCAGGATCACCAGGTACAGGGGAGGCCCTTGAAAGAACCAGAGTCAACAGTTCGAGGTCAGGCGCAGGTGGCAACCAGCGTCAGCAGGTCCAAGTCAGACCAAAGTTGGATTCACAGTAACTAGGGCACGGTGAGACCCAGAGGGGGACCAGAGTCACCTGGTCCAGGTGAGGTCCAGTTGTGGAACACAGTCACCGAGTCCCAATTGTGCCCAGTTGAGGACCATGGTCATTAGGGCCAGGTGAGGCCCAGATGGGGACCGGAGTCCCCAAATCCAGGTAAAGCCCAGGTGGGGACCACAGTCACCAGATCCAGGGTAGTCTCAGGGGCAGACAAGAATCAGCAAAGTCCAGGTGAGGTGCAGGTGGCAACCACACTCACCAGGTCCCGGTGAGGCCCTGGTGGGGACCAGAGCCACGAGGTGCATGAGAAGCTAGAAACAGTGCAGCCAGCAGGTCCAAATGATGTCCATGTGGGAACGAGAATCACCAGTTACATTGAGGCCCAGGTGGGGATCAGACTCACCATGTCCAGGTGAGACCCAGGTGGTAACCAGTGTCACCATGTCCATGTGTGGCGAGGTGAAGACCAGAGATAATAGGTCCGCCTGGGTCACTGTTAGTGAACAGTGTAACCATAACCTGATGCTACCCAGGTGGGTACGAGAAACACCAGGTCCTGGTGAGGCCCAGGTGAGAACAGAGACATGAGGACCAGGTGAGGTCCCGATGGGAACCACAGCCACCAGGTCTGGTGAGGCCATGATTTGGATCAGAGTCACCAGTTACAGGTTAGGCCCAGGTGGAGCCAGAGTCACCTGGTACAGAAGAGGCCAAAGTCAGGAGCAGAGTTACCAGGATCAGGTCAGTCCCAGTGGGGAATAGAGTAACCATGTCCCGATGATGCCTAGGGAGAAACAGAGTCACCAGGTCCAGATGAGGTGCATGTGGGGAGCAAGTTCACTAGGTCCTGGTGAGGCCCAGTTGTGGTCCAGAGTCACAGTGTCAAGTTGAGGCCTAGAGGGGAACCAGGTTAACCTGGTCTAGGTGATATCCAGAAGGGGACCAGCGTCACCATGTCAGGGTGAGGCATAGAGGGGATCCAGAGTCATCATGTCCAGGTGAGTCTCAGGTGTAGAGCAGAGTTTCCAGGTCATAATGGTCCACAGGTGAGGACCAGAGAGACCAGATCTGGGTGACGCGCAGATAGGATCAGAGTCACCACTTCCAGGTGAGGCCAAGAAAGAGTCCACAGAAATCAGGTCCAGGTGGGGAACAAAGTCACCAGGACTGGGTGAGGCCCAGATGGGGACCAGATTCACCAGGTCCAGGTGAGGCCCAGGTGTTGAGCAGACTCCTGGGTCTGGGAGAGGACCAGGTAAGGACCAGATTCACCAGGTTCAAGAGGCCCACGTGGGGAATTAGTCACCAGTTTTGGATTAGGCCCAGGTGGCAACCCCACTCACCATGTCCAGGTGACGCCAAGCTGCAGGCCAGAGTCACCAGATCCAGGTAAGACCCTAGTGGGGACCGGAGTCACCAGGTAAATGTGAGTCTACAAGAATACCACAGTCACCAGGTCCAGGTGTGGTTCATGTGGGAACGAGAGTCACCAGGTCCAGGTGAGACCCAGGTGGGACCACAGTCACCCGGTGCAGTTTGTGGCTTACGTGGGGGGACCAGAGTCATCAGGACCATTTGAGGCCAAAGTGTGCAGCAAATTTATCATGTCCAAGTGAGGCCCAGGTGGGGAACAGAGTAACCATGTCCCATTGATGCCAGGTGGGAAAAGAGTCACAAGGTCCAGATGAGGCCTAAGTGAGGAGTAGATTCACCAGGTCCTTTTGAGGCCCAGTTGAGGACCAGTGTCACCAGCTCCGGGTGAGTCCCAGAGGGGGACCAGAGTCACCCGGTTCTGGTGATATCCAGGTGTGGACCAGAGTCACCACGTCAGGGTGAGGCCCAGACGTGGACGAGAATCACTAGGTCCAGGTGAGTCCCTGATGTGGAACTGAGAAACCAGGTCCCATGATGCCCATTTGAGGACCTGAGTCACCAGGTCCAGGTGAGATCCCTGTGGGAACCAGTCACCTCGTCCAGGTGAGGCCCAGGTGGGACCACATTCATCAGGTCCAGGTGAGGCCCAGGTATATAAGAGAGTATCCAGGTCCCAATGATGCCCATGTAAGGACCAGAGTCAACAGGTCCATGAAAGGCACAAATATGGATCAGAGTCATTGTGTTCCAGGTGTGGCCAGATGGAGACCACAGGAACCAGGTCCAGGAGAGCCCCATATGGGAACCAGAGACACCAGATCGAGGTGAGGTCCACGTGGGACCAGAGTTACAAGGTCCAGGTGAGGCGCTGTTGGCACCAGGGTTCACCTAGTCCAGGTGAGACACAGGTGGCGACCAGTCACCAGATCCAGGTGCGGACCAGCTAAGGACCAGATTCACCAGGCCCAAGTGAAGCCCAAGGGGTGACCAGAGTCACAGGTAAGCGTGAGGCCCAGAGGGGGAACCAGAGTAACCAGTTTAGTTTGCGGCCCAGAATGGGACCAAAGGTCCCTGTTCAAAGTGAGGCCCAGGTATGGAATCGAGTATCCAGGTCCCAATGGTTCCTGGGTGAGGACCAGAGTCACTAGGGCCATGCAGGCCCAGATGGGGAACAGAATCACCAGGTCCTGGTGAGGCATAGAATAAGACCACAGTCAGTAATATCAGGTGAACCCCTTGTGGGAACCAGAGCCACTCAACCAGCTGAGTCCCAGGTCCATGTGAGGCCCACGTGAGGTCCAGATTCATCAGGTCGAATTGAGGCATAGCTGGGGACAAGAGTCACCAGGTCTGGGTGCGGCCTAGGTGGGGCAAGATTCAGCAGTTCTGAGATAGGTCAAAGTGGGGGACGAGAGACAACCAGGTCCAGGTGAGGGCAAACTGAGGACCAGAGTCACCAGATCCAGGTGAGGTCCAGGTGGGGACAGAGAGTCAGCAGTCCAGGGAGTCAGCTGGGGACCAGAGTTACCAGATCCAGGTGAATTCCAGGTGGGGACCAGAGTCACCAGATCCAGGTGAAGCCCAGGTAGGGACCAGAGTCACTTGGTCCAGATGAAGCCTAGGTGAGGGCCAGAGTTACCAGACACCTGAGGCCCCGGTGGGGATCAGTTGCAACAGGTCTACTTCAGGCCCAGGAGTAGAACACAGTAACAAGGGCCAGGTGAGTCCTCGGTGTTGACAAGAGTCACCAGGTCCAGGTGAGGCCCAGGTGGGGACCAGGATCACCAGGTCCATGAGATGCTCTTGAAAGAACCAGAGTCTAAAGTTCGAGGTCAGGAGCAGGTTGCAACAAGGGTCAGCAGGTCCAAGTCAGGCCAAAGTGGGGTTAAGAGTCACTAGGGCACGGTGAGACCCAGAGGGGGACCAGAGTCAACTGGTCCAGGTGAGATCCAGTTGTGGAACACAGCCACCGGGTCCAAATTTTCCCCCAGTTGAGGACCATGGTCAACAAGGCCAGGTGAGGCCCAGATGGGGACCAGAGTCCCCAAATCCAGGTGAAGCCCAGGTGGGGAACCACAGTCACCAGATCCATGGTAGTCTCAGTACAGACCAGAATCATCAGATGCAGGTGAGGTGCAGGTGGCAACCACACCACCAGGTCCCGGTCAGGCCCTGCTGGGGACCAGAGTATGAGGTACATGAGAAGCTAGAAACAACTGCAGCCACCAGGTCCACAAGATGTCCATTGGGAACGAGAATCACACCAGTTACAGGTGAGGACCAGGTGGGGTCCGACTCACATGTCCAGGTGAGACCCAGGTGGGAACCAGTGTCACCATGTCCAGGTGTGGCTCAGGTGAAGACCGGAGTTAATAGGTCCGGCTGGGTCACTGTTAGTGAACAGTATAAGCATATCTTGATGCTACCCAAGTGGGTACCGGAGACACCAGGTCCTGGTGAGGCCAGGTGGGACCAGAGACATGAAGTCCAGGTGATTTCCCGATGGGAACCACAGTCACCAGGTCAGGTGAGGCATGCTTAGGATCAGAGTCACCAGTTACAGGGGAGGCCCAGGTGGAGCCAGAGTCACCTGGTACATAAGAGGGCCAAAGTTAGGACCAGAGTTACCGGGATCAGGTCAATCCCAGAGGGTAATACAGTAACCATGTACCGATGATGCCCAGGTAGAACCAGAGTCACCAGGTCCAGATGAGGCGCAGGTGGGGCCATGTTCACTAGATTCCGGTGAGGCCCAGTTGAGGACCAGAGTCACCAGGTTACGTTGAGGCCTAGAGGGATACCAGATTCACCTGGTCTACGTGACATCCAGATGGGGAACAGAGTCCACATGTCAGGCTGAGGCCCAGAGGGATCCAGATTCATCATGTCCAGGTGAGGCTCAGGTGTGGAAACAGAGTATCCAGGTCATAATGGTCCACAGGTGAAGACCATAGTCACCAGATCTGGGTGAGTCCCAGTTAGGATCAGAGTCCACAGTTCCAGGTGAGGCCAAGAGGCGTCCACAGCAATCAGGCCCAGGTGGGGAACAAAGTCACCAGACCTGGGTGAGGCCCAGATGGGGACCAGATTCAACAGGGCCCAGGTGAATCCCAGGTGGTGACCAGAGTTACCAGTTCCGGGTGAGGACCAGGTAAGGACCAGATTCACCAGGTCCAAGTGAGGCCCGCGTGGGGACCTGTGTCACCAGGCATGTTTGAGGCCCAGATGACAACACCACTCACCAGGTCCAGGTGATTCCAAACTGCAGGCCATGCAGAGGAACAATATCCCGATGATACCCAGGTACTGACTAGAGTTACCAGGTCCAGGTGAGGCCAACCTGCAGGCCATGCAGTGGAACCATGTCCCTATGATGCCCAGGTAGGGACCAGAGTCACCAGATCCAGGTGAAGCCCAGGTGGGGACCAGAGTCACTAGGTCCAGATGAGGCCCAGATGAGGGGCCAGAGTTACCAGGTACACGTGAGTCCCCCGGTGGGGATCTGAGGCAACAGGTCATGTGAGGCCGGGCTTGGGGACCATGGTCAACAAGTCTACTTGAGGCCCAGATGTGGTGAACCAGTAGAGCAGGTCCAGGTGAGTACGCGGTTGTGACATGAGTCACCACGTCCAGGTGAGGCGCAAGTGGGGGACCAGATCACCAGGTACAGTGGAGGCCCTTGAAAGTACCAGAGTCACAGTTTGAGGTCAGGCGCAGTGGCAACCAGGGTCAGCAGGTGCAAGTCAGGGCAAACTTGGTTTCAACAGTCACTAGGGCGTGGTGAGACCCAGAGGGAGACCAGAATAACCTGGTCCATGTGAGGTCCAGTTGTGGAATACAGTCACCGGTCCCAATTTTGCCCAGTTGAGGACCATGGTCAAGAGGGCCAGGTGAGGCCCAGATGGAGACCGGAGTCCCCAAAAGCGGTGAAGCCCAGGTGGGGACCACAGTCACCAGATCCAGGGGTAGTCTCAGGTGCATACCAGAATGACCAGGTCCACTTGAGGTGCAGGTGGCAACCACACTCACCAGGTTCCCGGTGAGGCCCTGGTGGGGACCAGAGTCACGAGGTACATGAGAAGCTAGAAACACTGCAGCCACCAGGTCCACATGATGTCCATGTGGGAACGAGAATCAACCAGTTACATGTGAGGACCAGGTGGGGATCCGACTCACCATGTCCAGGTGAGACCGAGGTGGGAACCAGTATCACCATGTCCAGGTGTGGCCCAGGTGAAGGCCAGAGTTAATAGGTCGCGCTTGGTCACTGTTATTGGAACAGTGTAAACCATATCCTGATGCTACCGAGGGTGGGTACCGAGACACCAGGTCCTGGCTGAGGCCCAGTTAGGACCAGAGACATGAGGTCCAGGTGAAGTCCCGATGGGAACCACAGTCACCAGGTTAGGTGAGGCCATGCTTACGATCAGAGGCACCAGTTACAGGTGAGGCCCAGGTGGAGCCAGAGTCACCTGGTACAGAAAATGCCAAAGTCAGGAATAGTGTTACCAGGATCAGGTCACTCACAGTGGGGAATAGAGTAAACATGTCCCGATGATGCACACGTAGACCAGAGTCACCATAACCAGATGAGGCGCAGTTGGGGATCATATTCACTAGGTCCCGGTAAGGCCCAGTTGAGGACTAGAGTCACCAGGTTTGGTTGAGGCCTTGAGGGGTACCAGAATTCAACAGGTCTAGGATACATCCAGATGGTGACCAGAGTCTCCATGTCAGAGGGAGGCCCAGAGTGGATCCAGGTCATCATGTCCAGGGTGAGGCTCAGGTGTGGAGCAAAGTTATCATGTCCAGGTGAGGCCCAGGTGGGAAACAGAGTAACCATGATCCCATTGATGCCAGGTGGGAAAAGAGTCACAAGGTCCAGACGAGACCTAAGTAAGGAGTAGATTCAACAGGTACTGTTGAGATCCAGCTGAGGACAAGTGTCGCCAGCTCCGGGTGAGTCCCAGAGGGGGACCAGAGTCACCCGGTACTGGTGATATCCAGGTGGGGACCAGAGTCACCACGTCAGGGTGAGGCCCAGAGTGGACGAGAATCACTAGGTCCAGGTGAGGCCCCGATGTGGAACTGAGAAACCAGGTCCCATGATGCCAATATGAGGACCTGAGCCACCAGGACCAGGTGAGGTCCCTGTGGGAACAAGTCACCTTGTCCAGGTGAGGCCCAGGTGGGACCACAGTCACCAGGTCCAGATGAGGCCCAGGAATATAAGAGAGTATCCAGGACCCAATGATGCCCATGGTAACGGACCAGAGTCAACAGGTCCAGGAGAGGCCCAATATATGGATCAGAGTCATTGTGTTCCAGGTGAGGCCAGAAGGAGACCACAAGAACCAGGTCCAGGAGAGCACCTTATGGGAAACAGAGCCACCAGATCCAGGTGAGGTCCAGGTGGGACCACAGTCACAAGGTGCAGGTGAGGCGCAGGAGGCAACAGGATTCAACAAGTCCAGGTGAGACCCAGGTGGAGACCAATCACCAGATCCAGGTGCGGACCAGCTAAGGACCAGTTTCAGCAGGCCCATTTGAAGCCCAAGGGGTGACCAGAGTCACCAGGTAGGGGTGAGGCCCAGAGGGGGAACCAGAGTAACCAGTTTAGTTTGAGGCCCAGAATGGGACCAGAGGTCCCTCGTCAAAGTGAGGCGCAGGTGTGGAATAGATTATCCAGGTCCCAATGATGCCTGGGTGAGGACCAGAGTCACTAGGGCCATGCAGGCCCAGATGGCAAACAGAATCACTAGGTCCTGGTGAGGCATAGAATAACACCACAGTCAGCAGAATCTGGTGATCCCCTTGTGGGAATCAGAGCCATTCTATGGAGCTGAGTTCCAGGTCCATGTGAGGCCCAGGTGAGGACCAGATTCATCAGGTCGAATTGAGGCATAGCTGGGGACAAGAGTCACCAGGTCTGGGTGCGGCCTAGGTGTGGCAAGATTCTGCAGTTTTGAGTTAGTTCAATGTGGGGATGAGAGACACCAGGTCCAGGTGAGGGCAAAATGAGGACCAGAGTCACCAGATCCAGGTGAGGTCCATGTTGGACAGAGAGTCACCAGGTCCAGGAGAGTTCCAGGTGGGGACCAGAGTCACCAGATCCAGGTGAAGTCCAGGTGGGGACCAGAGTCACCAGATCCAGGTGAAGCCCAGGTGGTGACCAGAGTCACTAGGTCCAGATGAGGCCAGGTGAGGACCAGAGTTACCAGACACCTGAGGCCCCGGTGGGGATCAGTTGCAACAGGTCTACTTGAGGCCCAGGAGTAGAACACAGTAACAAGGGCCAGGTGAGTCCCCGGTGTTGACAAGAGTCACCACGTCCAGGTGAGGCCCAGGTGGGGACCAGGATCACCAGGTCCAGGAGAGGTTCTTGAAAGAACCAGAGTCAAAAGTTCGAGGTCAGGAGCAGGTTTTAACAAGGGTCAGCAGGTCCAAGTCAGGCCAAAGTGGGGTTAAGAGTCACTAGGGCACGGTGAGACCCAGAGGGGGTCCAGAGTCAACTGGTCCAGGTGAGGTCCAGTTGTGGAACACAGCCACCGGGTCCCAATTTTCCCCAGTTGAGGACCATGGTCAACAAGGCCAGGTGAGGCACAGATGGGGACCAGAGTCCCCAAATCCAGGTGAAGCCCAGGTGGGGACCACAGTCACCAGATCCAGGGTAGTCTCAGGTGCAGACCAGAATCACCAGATCCAGGTGAGGTGCAGGTGGCAACCACACACACCAGGTCCCGGTCAGGCCCTGCTGGGGACCAGAGTCATGAGGTACATGAGAAGCTAGAAACACTGCAGCCACCAGGTCCACAAGATGTCCATGTGGGAACGAGAATCACCAGTTACAGGTGAGGACCAGGTGGGGTCCGACTCAACATGTCCAGGTGAGACCCAGGTGGGAACCAGTGTCACCATGTCCAGGTGTGGCTCAGGTGAAGACCGGAGTTAATAGGTCCGGCTGGGTCACTGTTAGTGAACAGTATAAGCATATCTTCATGCAACCCAAGTGGGTACCGGAGACACCAGGTCCTGGTGAGGCCAGGTGGGACCAGAGACATGAAGTCCAGGTGATTTCCCGATGGGAACCACAGTCACCAGGTCAGGTGAGGCCATGCTTAGGATCAGAGTCACCAGTTACAGGTGAGGCCCAGGTGGAGCCAGAGTCACCTGGTATATAAGAGGCCAAAGTTAGGACCAGAGTTACCGGGATCAGGTCAATCCCAGAGGGTAATACAGTAACCATGTACCGATGATGCCCAGGTAGAACCAGAGTCACCAGGTCCAGATGAGGCGCAGGTGGGGACCATGTTCACTAGATTCCGGTGAGGCCCAGTTGAGGACCAGAGTCACCAGGTCAAGTTGAGGCCTAGAGGGATACCAGATTGACCTGGTCTACGTGACATCCAGATGGGGAACAGAGTCATCATGTCAGGCTGAGGCCCAGAGGGGATCCAGATTCATCATTTCCAGGTGAGGCTCAGGTGTGGAACAGAGTATCCAGGTCATAATGGTCCACAGGTGAGGACCGGAGTCACCAGATCTGGGTGAGTTCCAGTTAGGATCAGAGTCACCAGTTCCAGGTGAGGCCAAGAAGGCGTCCACAGCAATCAGGCCCAGGTGGGGAACAAAGTCACCAGGACTGGGTGAGGCCCAGATGGGGACCAGATTCAACAGGCCCCGGTGAATCCCAGGTGGTGACCAGAGTTACCAGTTCCGGGTGAGGACCAGGTAAGGACCAGATTCACCAGGTCCAAGTGAGGCCCGCGTGGGGACCTGTGTCACCAGGCATGGTTGAGGCCCAGATGACAACACCACTCACCAGGTCCAGGTGATTCCAAACTGCAGGCCATGCAGAGGAACAATATCCCGATGATACCCAGGTATTGACTAGAGTTACCATATCCAGGTGAGGCCAACATGCAGGCCATGCAGTGGAACCATGTCCCTATGATGCCCAGGTAGGGACCAGAGTCACCAGGTCCAAATGAGGCCCAGATGGAGCATATTCACTAGGTCCAGGTGAGGCCCAGTTGAGGACCTGAGTCACCAGGTTTGGGTGAGGCCCAGGTGGCAACCCCTCTCACCAGGTCCAAGTGAGGCCAACCAGCAGGCCAGAGTCACCAGATCCACGTGAGGCCGTAGTGGGCACCGGAGTCACCAGGTAAATGTGAGTCTACAAGAACACCACAGTCACCAGGTCCAGGTGTGGTTCATGTGGGAACGAGAGTCACCAGGTCCAGGTGAGACCCAGGTGGGGACAACAGTCTCCAGGTCCAGATTGAGTCCTAGGTGGGGGGACCATGGTCATCAGGACCAGTTGAGGCCAAAGGGCGGAGCAAAGTTATCATGTCCATGTGAGGCCCAGGTGCGGAAGAGAGTAACCATGTCCCATTGATGCCAGGTGGGAAAAGAGTCACAAGGTCCAGACGAGGCCTAAGTGAGGAGTAGATTCACCAGGTCCTGTTGAGACCCAGTTGAGGACCAGTGTCCCCAGGTCCGGATGAGTCCCAGAGGGGGACCAGAGTCACCCGGTTCTGGTGATATCCAGGTGGGGACCAGAGTCAGCACGTCAGTGTGAGGCCCAGACGGGGGACGAGAATCACTAGGTCCAGGTGAGGCCCCGATGTGGAACTGAAAAACCAGGTCTCATGATGCCCATTTGAGGACCTGAGTCACCAGGTCAGGTGAGGTCCCTGTGGGAACCAGTCACCTCGTCCAGGTGAGGCCCAGGTGGGACCACAGTCACCAGGTCCAGGTGAGGCCCAGGTATATAAGAGAGTATCCAGGTCCCAATGATGGCCAGGTAAGGACCAGAGTCAACAGGTCCAGGAGAGGCCCAAATATGGATCAGAGTCATTGTGTTCCAGGTGAGGCCAGATGGAGACCACAGGAACCAGGTCCAGGAGAGCCCCATATGGGAACCAGAGCCACCAGATCCAGGTGAGGTCCAGGAGGGACCACAGTCACAAGGTCCAGGTGAGGCGCAGGTGGCAACAATGATTCACCAAGTCCAGGTGAGACCCAGGTGACGACCAGAAACCAATTCCAGGTGTGGACCAGCTAAGGACCAGATTCACCAGGCCCAAGTGAAGCCAAGGGGTGACCAGAGTCACGAGGTAAGGGTGAATCCGAGAGGGGCACCAGAGTAACCAGTTTAATTTGAGGCCAAGAATGGGACCAGAGGTCCCTGGTCAAAGAGGGGCCCAGGTGTGGAATAGAGTATCCAGGTCCCAATGATGCCTGAGTGAGGACCAGAGTCACTAGGGCCATGCAGGCCCAGATGGGGAACAGAATCACTAGGTCCTTGTGAGGCATAGAAAAGACCCGAGTCACCAGTAACAGGTGAGACTCTTGTGGGAACCAGAGCCACTCTATGCAGCTGAGTCCCAAGTCCATGTGAGGACCACGTGAGGACCAGATTCATCAGGTCATGTCGAATTGAGGCATAGCTGGGGACAAGAGTCCCCAGGTCTGGGTGCGTCCTAGGTTTGGCAAGATTCTGCAGTTTTGAGTTAAGTCAAAGTGGGGACGAGAGACACCAGGTCCAGGTGAGGCCGAACTGAGGACCAGAGTCACCAGATCCAGATGAGGTCCAGGTGGGGACCAGAGTCACCAGATCCAGGTGAATTCCAGGTGGGGACCAGAGTCACTAGGCCCAGATAAGGCCCAGGTGAGGACCAGAGTTACAAGGTACACGTGAGGCCCCGGTGGGGATCAGAGGAAACAAGTCCATGTGAGGCCGGCTTGGGGACTATGGTCAAGAGGTGTACTTGAGGCCCAGGTGTAGAACACAGTAAGCAGGTCCAGGTGAGTCCCCGGTGGTGACAAGAGTAACCACGTCCAGGTGAGGCCCAGATGCGGACCAGGATCACCAGATACAGGGGAGGCCCTTGAAAGAACCAGAGTCAACTTTTCGAAATCAGACTTTGGTGGCATCCAGGGTCAGCAGGTCCAAGTCAGGCCAAAGTGGGGTTCACAGTCACTAGGGCACGGTGAGACCCAGAGGGGGACCAGAGTCACCTGGTCCAGGTGAGGTCCAGTTGTGGAACACAGTCACCGGGTCCCAATTTTGCCCAGTTGAGGACCATGATCAACAGGGCCAGGTGAGGCCCAGATGGGGACCGGAATCCCCAAATCCAGGTGAAGCTGAGGTGGGGACCACAGTCACCAGATCCAGGGTAGTCTCAGGTGCAGACCAGAATCACCAGGTCCAGGTGAGGTGCCGGTTGCAACCAAACTCACCAGGTCCCAGTGAGGCCCTCGTGGGGACCAGAGTCACGAGGTACATGAGAAGCTAGAAACACATGGGATCCCTGGGTGGCGCAGCGGTTTGGCGCCTGCCTTTGGCCCAGGGCTCGACCCTGGAGACCCGGGATCGAATCCCACGTCGAACTCCCTGTGCATGGAGCCTGCTCCTCCCTCTGTCTGTGTCTCGGCCAATCTCTCTCTGTGACTATCATAAATAAATAAAAATTAAAAAAAAAGAAGCTAGAAACACTGCGGACAACAGGTCCATATGATCTCCATGTGGGAACGAGAATCACCAGTTATAGGTGAGGACCAGGTGGGGATACGACTCACCATGTCCAGGTGAGACCCAGGTGGGAACCAGTGTCACCATGTGCAGGTGTGGCCCAGGTGAAGACCAGAGTTAATAGTTCCGGCTGGCGCACTGTTAGTGAACACTGTAACCATATCCTGATGCTACCCAGGAGGGTCCCAGAGACGCCAGGTCCTGGTGAGGCCCAGGTGGGACCAGAGACATGAGGTCCAGGTGAGGTCCAGATGGGAACCACAGTCACCAGGTCAGGTGAGGCCATGCTTAGGATCAGAGTCACAGGTTACAGGTGAGGCCGAGGTGGAGCCAGAGTCACCTGGTACAGAAGAGGCCAAAGTCAGGACCAGAGTTACCAGGATCAGGTCAGTCCCAGTGGGGAATAGAGTAACCATGTCCCGATGATGCCCAGGTAGAACCAGAGTCACCAGGTCCAGATGAGGCGCAGGTGGGGAGCATGTTCACTAGGTCCCGGTGAGGCCCAGTTGAGGACCAGATTTACCAGGTCAAGTTGAGGCATAGAGGGGTTCCAGATTCACCTGGTGAGGTGACATACGGATGGGGACCAGAGTCACCATATCAGGCTGAGGCCCAGAGGGGCTCCAGAGTCATCATGTCCAGGTGAGGCTCAGGGGTGGAAGAGTTTATCCAGCTCATAATGGTCCACAGATGAGGACCAGAGTCACCAGAACTGGGTGAGGCCCAGTTAGGATCAGAGTCACCAGTTCCAGGTGAGGCCAAGAAGGAGTCCACAGCAATCAGGTCCAGGTGTGGAACAAAGTCACCAGGACTGGATGAGGCCCAGATGGGGACCAGATTCACCAGGCCCAGGTGATTCCCAGGTGGTGACCAGAGTTACCAGTTCCGGGTGAGAACCAGGTAAGGACCAGATTCACCAGGTCGAAGTGAGGCCCACGTGGGGACCTGTGTCACTGGCATGGGTGAGGCCCAGGTGACAAACCCACTCACCAGGTCCAGGTGAGGCCAAACTGCAGGCCATACATAGGAACCAGGTCCCAATGATGCCCAGGTAAGGACGAGAGTTACCAGGTCCAGGTGAGGCCAACCTACAGGCCATGCAGTGGAACCATGTCCGATGATGCCCAGGTAGGGACCAGAGTCACCAGGTCCAAATGAAGCCCAGATGGAGCATAATCACTAGGTCCAGGTTAGGCCCAGTTGAGGACCAGAATCACCAGACCTGGTTGAAGCCCAGAGAAGTACCATGATTCCCTGGTCCAGGTGACATCCATATGGGGACCAGAGTCACCAGGTCAGGTTGATGCCCAGAGAGGTTCCAGAGTCATCATGTCCAGGGGAGCCTCAGGTGTGGAACAGAGTCACCAGGTACCAATGATGCCCAGGTGAGGACCAGAGTTACCAGGTACACGTGAGGCCCCGGTGGGGTTCAGAGGCAACAGGTCCATGTGAGGACGGCTTGGGGACCATGGTCAACAGGTCTACTTGAGGCCCAGGTGTGGAACACAGTAAGCAGGTCCAGGTGAGTCCCCCGTTGGGGACAAGAGTCACCTCGTGCAGGTGAGGGCAAGGTGGACACCAGGATCGCCAGGTACAGGGGAGGCCCTTGAAAGAACCAGAGTCAACATTTCGATGTCAGGGGCAGGTAGCAAGCAGGTTCAGCAGGTCGAAGTCAGGCCAAAGTGGGGTTCACAGTTACTAGGGCACGGTGAGACCCAGAGGGGGACCAGAGTCACCTGGTCCAGGTGAGGTCCAGTTGTGGAACACAGTCAACGGGTCACAATTTTGCCCAGTTGAGGACCATGGTCAACAGGGCCAGGTCAGACCCAGATGGGGACCGGAGTCCCGAAATCCAGGTGAAGCCCAGGTGGGGACCACAGTCACCTAGATCCAGGGGAGTCTCAGGTGTAGACCAGAATCACCGGGTCCAGGTGAGGTACAGGTGGCGACCACACACACTAGGTCCCGGTGAGGCCCTGGTGGGGACCAGAGTCACTAGGTACATGAGAGGCTAGAAACACTGAAGCCATCAGGTCCACATCATGTCCATGTGGGAACGAGAATCACCAGTTACACGTGAGGACCACGTGGGGATCCGACTCACCATGTCCAGGTGAAACCCAGGTGGAACCAGTGTCAGCATGTCCAGGTGTGGCCCTTGTGAAGACCAGAGTTAATAGGTCCGGGTGGGTCACTGATAGTGAACAGTGTAACCATATCCTGATGCTACCCAGGTGGGTACAAGAGACACCAGGTCCTGGTGAGGCCCAGGAGGGACCAGAGACATGAGGTCCAGGTGAGGTCCCGATGGGAACCACAGTCACCATTTCAGCTGAGGCCATGCTTAGGATCAGAGTCACGAGTTACAAGTGAGGCCCAGGTCGAGCCAGAATAACCTGGTACAGAAGAGGCCAAAGTCAGGAGCAGAGTTACCAGGATCAGGTCAGTCCCAGTGGGGAACAGAGTAACAATGTCCCGATGAAGCCCAGGTAGAACCTGAGTCACCAGGTCCATATGAGGCGCAATTGGGGAGCATGTTCACTAGGTCCCGGTGAGGCCCAGTTGAGGACCAGAGTCACCAGGTCAAGTTTGTCGCGAAGAGGTGTACAAGATTCCGCCTGGTCTCGGTGACTTCCAGATGGGGACCAGAGTCACCGTGTCAGGCTGACCCCAGGGAGGTTCCAGAGTAGTCAAGTCCAGGTGAGGCTCAAGTGTGGAACAGAGTAAGCAGGTACCAGTGATGCCAAGGTGAGGACCAGAGTCACCAGATCTGGGTAACGCGCAGATAGGATCAGAGTCACCTGGTCCAGGTGAGGCCCAGTTGAGGACCAGAGGTACCCAGATCTGTTTGAGTCCTAGAGGGGTGCAAAATCACCAGGTCCAGGTGACATCCAGATGGGGGACCAGGGTCACCAGGTCAGGGTGAGGCCCAGAGAGGTTCCAGTTGTCATCATGTTCGGGTGAGGCTCAGGTGTGGATCAGAGTCTCCAGGTACCAATGATGGGTAGTTGAGGACCAGAGTCACCAGGTTTGGGTGACACTCAGATACGATCAGATTCACCCGTTTCAGGTGAGGCCAAGAAAGAGTCCACAGCAATCAGGTCCAGGTGGGGAAAAAAGTCACCAGGACTGGGTGAGGCACAGATGGGGACCAGATTCACCAGGTCCAGGTGAGAACCAGGTTGGTGACCAGAGTCCCCGGGCCTGGGAAAGGACCAGGTAAGAACAAGATTCACCAGGTCCAAGAGGCCCACGTGGAGACCTGAGTCACCAGGTATGGGTGAGGCCCAGGTGTCAACCCACTCACCAGGTCCAGGCGAGCCCAACCTGCAGGCCAGAGTCACCAAATCCAGGTGAGGCCCTAGTGGGTACCGGAGTCACCACGAAAATGTGAGTCTACAAGTACACCACAGTCACCAGGTCCAGGTTTAGTTTATGTGGGAACGAGAGTCACCAGGTCCAGGTGAGACCCAGGTGGGGACCACAGTCACCAGGTCCAGATTGAGGCCTAGGTCGGGGAACCAGAGTCATCAGGACCAGTTGAGGCCAAAGTGTGGAGCAAAGTTATCATGTCCCAGGTGAGCCCCAGGTGGGGAACAGAGAAATCATGTCCCATTGATGCCAGGTGGGAAAAGAGTCACAAGGTACAGATGAGGTCTAATTGAGGAGTAGATGTCACCAGTCCTGTTGAGGCCCAGTTTAGGACCAGTGTCCCCAGCTCCGGGTGAGTCCCAGAGGGGACCAGAGTCACCCCGGTTTCTGGTGATATCCAGGTGGGGACCAGAGTCACCACGTCAGAGAGAAGCCCAGAGGGGGACGAGAATCACTAGGTCCAGGTGAGGCCCCGATGAGGAACTGAAGACACCAGGGTTCCATGATGCCCATATGAGGACCTGAGTCACCAGGTCAAGGTGAGGCCAAACTGAGGACCAGAGTCACCAGATCCAGGAGAGGTGCATGTTGGAAAGAGAGGTCGCCAGGTCCAGGAGAGGTCCAGGTGGGGACCAGAGTCACCAGATCCAGGTCAAGTCCCGGTGGGGACCAGTCACCAGATCGAAGTGAAGCCCAGGTGGGGAGCAGAGTCACTAGGTGCAGATGAGGCCCAGGTGAGGACCAGAGTTACCAGGTACACGTGAGGGCCCCGGTGGTGATCAGAGGCAACAGGTCCATGTGAAGCCAGCTTGGGGACCATGGTCAACAGGTCTACTTGAGGCCCAGGTGTGGAACACTGTACCAGGTCCAGGTGAGTCCCCAGTGGTGACAAGGGTCACCACGTCCAGGTGAGGCCCAGGTGGGGACCTGGATCACCAGGTCCAGGGGAGGCCCTTGAAAGAACCAGAGTCAACAGTTCGAGGTCAGGCGCAGGTGGCAACCAGGGTCAGCAGGTCCAAGTCAGGCCAAAGAGGGTTCACAGTCACTAGGGCACGGTGAGACCCAGAGGGGGACCAGAGACACTGTCCAGGTGAGGTCCAGTTGTGGAACACAGTGTCCGGGTCCCAAATTTTGCCCAGTTGAGGACCATGGTCAAAAAGGGCCAGGTGAGGCCCAGATGGGGACCGGGGTTCCCAATTCCAGGTGAAGCCCAGGTGGGGACCACAGTCACCAGATCCAGGGTAGCCTCAGGTGCAGACCAGAATCACCAGGTCCAGGTGAGGTGCAGGTGGCAACCACACTCACCAGGTCCCGGTGAGGGCCCTGGTGGGGACCAGAGTCACGAGTTACATGAGAACCTAGAAACACTGCAGCCACCAGGTCCAAATGATGTCCATGTGGGAACGAGAATCTCCAGTTACAGGTGAGGACCAGGTGGGGATCCGACTTACAATGTCCAGGTGAGGCCCATGTGGGAACCAGTGTCACCATGTCCAGGTGTGGCCCAGGTGAAGACTAGAGTTAATAGGTCCGGCTGTGTCACTGTTAGTGAACAGTGTAACCATATCCTGATGCTACCCATGTGGGTACCAGAGACACCAGGTCCTGGTAAGGCCCAGGTGGGACCGGAGACATGAGGTCCAGGTGAGGTCCCGATGGGAACCACAGTCACCAGGTCAGGTGAGGCCATGCTTAGGATCAGAGTCACCAGTTACAGGGAGGGCCCAGGTGGAGCCACAGTCACCTGGTACAGAAGAGGACAAAGTCAAGACCAGAGTTACCAGGATTAGGTCAGTCCCAGTGGGGATAGAGTAACCAGTGTCTCGATGATGCCCAGATAGAACCAGAGTCACCAGGTACAGATGAGGCGCAGGTGGGGAGCATGTTCACTAGGTCCCCGTGAGGCCCAGTTTGAGGACCAGAGTCACCAGGTCAAGTTGACGCCTAGAGGGATACCAGATTCACCTAGTCTAGTGACATCCGGATGGGGACCAGAGTCAGTCATGTCAGGGTTGAGGCTCAGGTGTGGAACAGAGTATCCAGGTTCATAATGGTCCATAGGTGAGGACCAGAGTCACCAGATATGGGTGAGGCCCAGTTAGATTCAGAGTCACCAGTTCCAGGTGAGGCCAAGAAGGAGTCTACAGCAATCAAGTCCAGGTGGGTTGATAAAGTCACCAGGACTGGATGAGGACCAGATGGGGACCAGATTAACCAGGTTCATGTGATTCCCAAGTGGTGACCAGAGTTAGGAGTTCCGGGTGAGGACCAGGTAAGACCAGATTCACAAGGTCCAAGTGAGACCCACGTGGGGACCTCTGTCACCAGGCTTGGATGAGGCCAGGTGACAACGCCACTCACCAGGTCCAGGTGAGGACAACCTGCAGGCCATGCAGAGGAACCATGTCCGATGATGCCCAGATAGGGACCAGAGTCCACCAGGTCCAAAGAGGCCCAGATGGAGCATATTCACTAGCTCCAGGTGAGGCCCAGTTGAGGACCAGAGTCAACAGAAGTGGTTGAGGCAGAGAGGGGGTACCAGAATCACCTGGTCCAGGTGACATCCAGATGGAGACCAGAGTCAGCAGGCAGGGTTAGGCCCAGAGTGGTTCGAGAGTCCAGAGCCTCATGTCCAGGTGAGGCTCAGGTGGTGGAAACAGAGTCACCAGGTACCAATGATGCCCTGGTGAGGACCAGAGTCACCAGGTCTGGGTGACGCGCAGATAGGATCAGAGTCACCAGTTCCAGGTAAGGCCAAGAAAGAGATCACAGCAATCAGGTCCAGGTGGGGGAACAAAGTCAACCAGGACTGGGTGAGGCTCAGATGGGGACCAGATTCACCAGGTCTAGGTGAAGCCCAGGTGGTGACCTGTGTCCCTGGGTCTAGGAAAGGACCAAGTAAGGACCAGATTCACCAGGTAGATGAGGCCACGTGGGGACCTGTGTCACCAGGTATGGGTGAGGCCCAGGTGGCGACCCCACTCACCAGGTCAAGGTGAGGCCAACCTGCAGGCCAGAGTCACGAGATACAGGTGAGGCCCTAGCGGGGACCAGAGTCACCATGTAAATGTGAGTCTACCAGAACACCACATTCACCAGGTCCAGGTGTGGTTCATGTGGGAACGAGAGTCACCAGATCCAGGTGAGACCCAGGTGGGGACCACAGTCACCAGTTCCAGATTGAGGCCTAGGTGGGGGGACCAGAGTCATCAGGACCAGTTGAGGCCAAAGTGTGGAGCAAAGTTATCATGTCCAGGTGAGGCCCAGGTGGGGAACAGAATAACCATTTCCCATTGATGCCAGGTGGGAAGAGTCACAAGGTCCAGAAGAGGCCTAAGTGAGGAGTAGATTCACCAGGTCCTGTTGAGGCCCAGATGAGGAACAGTGTCCCCCAGGGTCCGGTTGAGTCCCAGATGGGGACCAGAGTCACCCGGTTCTGGTGATATCCAGGTGGGGACCAGAGTCACCAATTCAGGGTGAGGCCCAGAGGGGCCAAGAATCACTAGGTCGAAGTGAGGCCCCGATGTGGAACTTAGAACCCAGGTCCCACTGATGCCCATATGAGGACCTGAGTCACCAGGTCCAGGAGAGGTCCCTGTGGGAACCAGTCACCTCATCCAGGTGAGGCCCAGGGGGGACCACAGTCACCAGGTCCAGGTGAGGCCCAGGTATATAAGAGAGTATCCAGGTCCTAATGATGCCCAGGGATGGACCAGAGTCAACAGGTCCAGGAGAGGCCCAAATATGGATCAGAGTCATTGTGTTCCAGGGGAGGCCAGATGGAGATCACAGGAACCAGGTCAGGAGAGCCCCATATGGGAACCAGAGCCACAAGATCCAGGTGAGGTCCAGGTGGGGACCACAGTCACAGGTCCATTTGAGGCACAGGTGGCAACAGGATTCACCAAGTCCAGGTAGGCCCAGGTGGCGACCAATCACCAGATCCAGGTGAGGACCAGCTAAAGACCAGACTCACGGATCCCTGGGTGGCGCAGCATTTGGCGGCTGCTGCCTTTGGCCCAGGGCGCGATCCTGGAGACCCGGGATCGAATCCCACGTCAGGCTCTCCGGTGCATGGAGCCTGCTTCTCTCTCTGCCTGTGTCTCTGCCTCTCCTCTCTCTCTTCTCTGTGACTATCCTAAATAAGATAAATAAAATATTAAAAAAAAAAAAAAAAGACCCAACTCACCAGGCCCAAGTGAAGCCCAGAGGTGTTCAGAGTCACCAGGTAGGGTGAGGACCAGAGGGGGAAACCAGGAACCATGTTAGTTTGAGGCCCAGAATGGGACCAGAAATCCTGGTCAAAGTGAGACCCAGATGTGGAATAGAGTATCCAGGTCCCAATGATGCCTGGTGAGGACCAGAGTCACTAGCGACAATGCAGGCCCAGATGTGGAACAGAATAACTAGGTACTGGGGAGGCATAGAATAAGACCACAGTCAGCAGTAACAGGTGAGCCCCTTGGGGAGCCAGAGCCACTCTATCCAGCTGAGTCCCAGTCCATGTGAGGCCCACGTGAGGACTAGATTCATCAGGGTCGAATTGAGGCATAGTTGGGGACAAGAGTCACCAGGTGTGGGTGCGGCTAGGTGGGCAAGATTCAGCAGTTCTGAGTTTGGTCAAAGTGGGACGAGAGACACCAGGTCCAGGTGAGGCCAAAGTGAGGACCAGAGTCACCAGATCCAGGTGAGGTCCAGGTGGGGACCAGAGTCACCAGATCCAGGTGAAGTCCAGGTGGGGACCAGAGTCACTAGGTCCAGATTAGGCCCAGGTGAGGACCAGAGTTACCAGGTAAACGTGAGGACCCGGTGGGAACAGAGGCAACAGTCCATGTGAGGCGTGCTTGGGGACCATGGTCAAGAGGTGTACTTGAGGCCCAGGTGTGGAACACAGTAAGCAGGTCCAGGTGGAGTCCCCCGGTGGTGACAAGGGTCACCACGTCCAGGTGAGACCCCAGGTGGGACCAGGATACACAGGTAGAGGGGAGGCCCTTGAAAGTACCCAGAGACAACAGTTTGAGGGTCAGGGCAGGTGGCAACCAGGGTCAGCAGCACTAAGTCAGGCCAAAGTGGGGTTCACAGTCACAAGGTCACGGTGGAGACCCAGAGGGGGACCAGAGTCAACCTGGTCCAGGGTGAATGTCCAGTTGTGGAACACAGTCACTGAGTCCAATTTTTGCCCAGTTGAGGACCATGGTCAACAGGGGCCAGGTGAGCCAAGATGGGGACCGGAGACTCAAATCCAAGTGAAGACCCAATCGGGACCACAGTCACCAGATCAGGGTATTCTCAGGTGCAGGCCAGAATCACCAGGTCCAGGTGAGGTGCAGGTGGCAACCACACTCACCAGGTCCCGGTGAGGCCCTGGTGGGGACCAGAGTCACGAGGTACATGAGAAGCTAGAAACACTGCAGCCACCAGGTCCACATCATGTCCATGTGGGAAGGAGAATTCCCAGTTACAGGTGAGGTACCAGGTGGGGATCCGACTCACCATGTCCAGGTGAGACCCAGGTGGGGAACCAGTGTCACCATATCTAGGTGTGGCCCATGTGAACCCAGAGTTAATAGGTCCGGCTGGGTCACTGTTAGTGAACAGTGTAACCATATCCTGATGCTACCCAGGTGGGTACCAGAGACACCAGGTCCTGTTTAGGCCCAGGTGGGACCAGAGTCACCAGGTCAAGTTGAGGCCTAGAGGGGTACCAGATTCACCTGGTCTAGGTGACATCCAGATGGGGATCAGAGTCACCATCTCAGGCTGAGGCTCAGAGGGTATCCAGAGTCATCATGTCCAGGTGAGGCTCAGGTGTGTAACAAAGTATCCAGGTCATAATGGTCCACAGGTGAGGCCAGAGTCACCAGATCTGGGTGAGACCCAGTTAGGATCCGAGTCACCAGTTCAAGGTGAGGCCAAGAAGAAGTCCACATCAATCAGGCCCAGGTGGGGAACAAAGTCACCAGGACTGGATAGGCCAGATGGGGACCAGATTCACCAGGTCCAGGTTATTCCCAGGTGGTGACCAGAGTTACCAGTTCCGGGTGAGGTCCAGGTAACGACCAGATTCACCAGGTCCAAGGGACCCACGTGGGGACCGTGTCACAAGGCATGGGTGAGGCCCAGTGTCAACCCCACTCCCCAGGTCCAGGTGAGGCCAACCTGCAGGCCATGCAGTGGAACCATGTCCCGATGATGCCCAGGTAGGGAACAGAGTTACCAGGTCCAGGTGAGGACAACCTGCAGGCAAAGATCACCAGATCCAGGTGGGGACCAGATGGAGCATATTCACTAAGTCAGGTGAGTCCCAGTTGAGGACGAGTGTCACCAGATCTGGTTGAGGCCTAGAGGGGTACCAGAATCACCTGGTCCAGGTGAAATCCAGATGGGGACCAGAGTCACCATGTCAGGGTGAGGCCTAGTAGAGGCTCCAGAATCAATCATGTCCAGGTGAGGCTCAGGTGTTGGAACACAGTGTCCAGGTCATAAGGGTCCACAGGTGAGGACCAGAGTGACGGATCTGGGTGACGCGCAGATAGGACCAGAGTCACCAGTTCCAGTGAGGCCAAGAAAGTGTCCACAGCAATCAAGTTCAGGTGTGGAACACAGTAAGCGGTCCAGGTGAGTCCCCGGTGGTGACCATAGTCACCACGTCCAGGTGAGGCCCAGGTGGACACCAGGATCATCAGGTACAGGGGAGCCTTTGAAAGAACCAGAGTCAACAGTTCGAGGTCAGGGGCAGGAGGCAACCAGGTTCAGCAGGTCGAAGTCAGCCAAAGTGGGGTTCACAGTCCTAGGGCACGGTGAGACCCAGAGGGGACCAGAGTCACCTGGTCCATGTGAGGTCCAGTTGTGGAACACAGTCAATGGGTCACAATTTGCCCAGTGAGGACCATGGTCAACAGGGCCAGGTGAGGCCCAGACGGGGACCGGAGTCCGAAATCCAGGTGAAGCCCAGGTGGGGACCACA
>NW_023330919.1:0-56105 GCF_011100685.1 Canis lupus familiaris
TATCTCTCCCTTCCCCTATTCAACCTCTGAGAGAGGGAGGGGCCATCCATGCAAATAAGACCCTAGTCCCTGTGTCTTAAGACACAAAGGGCTAGGGCTGGGAGGGGCTGCATGGGACAGGGGTGCAGAGGTCCCAGCTATGAGCCCTGACACAGGCAGTATCAGGTGGCAGGTTTTCTGCTCTGATCAACCCTTATCCCTCAGAAACATGTGAAGGGTGCTCCCTGGGTCTAGGCCTAGACACAGCATTGTACAACATAGTGACACGAGTCCATTAGGGATAACTCCTGCCTCCTCATTACACTGCCCAATGTCAAGTTCCTTAGGGCCAGGACAGATGTCCCCTTATGTGGCCTCCCATCCCCACAGGACACATTTTTCCCTATTCATGCTCCACATAGTGAGTCTGTCCACAGATCCCTGGGCTGTTCATGGGACAGGACTGAGGTGATGTCTCTTGTAGAATCACATAGATGAGGATCACGTCCAGAGCAGGGATGAGTCCACATTGACACATGGCCAGTTCTGTGCAGGAGGCTGATATCTTTCCTCTTACCTGATTCCTCTCTGTTTGGAGAGTCCTCTTCTCCCAGAAGTTCCCTCAGCACTGAGGACCAGGGAGCACTCTTTCCAGGCTGTGGGTAGAAGCTGTCGTGTGCATTGTAGAGGATTATACACTGGACATCCCTCAGAAATCTCTGCCAGGCCTGAGTCCCCAGCAGGGAGCACAGGGCCCAGCCCCCAGGACCAGGCTCCTTAGTGTCAATGGTTCTCAGTAAAGCTAGTGGAGTAGGGACCACAGGCAGTCCCACCGCGCCCCCTGCTGGTTGCAGAGCACACACTCACCCTGGCCCAAAGACCGAGTCCAGCTGTTTACTGCCAACTTACCAGGTCCCTGTCTATTCTCACATCTCTCATACTGATTTCTATAGAGACGGCGATTCCAGTATTTGTACCTGATTCTTTTGTATCTCACACTCGAGTGGTGTTTCATTCTCAGGAGTTTCAGGAATGTACATCAATGGCAACTATTTTCACCCCAGAGAAGACCCTACACACTTTGAACCACTTCATTGGTCTGTGATTTTGGATAAACGTTCATTGTTAGTTTTCCATCAGTTTTGCTTCCAGATAAGAGTTTTTACCTACTGTGCCATAAATTGCCTTGTGTTGCACTACTTCAAGTTGTCATAAGAGAAAGATTGCCTGGGACGCCTGGGTAGCTCAGCAGTTGAGCGTCTGTGTTTGGCTTGGGGGTGATCCTGGGGTCCTGGGATCGAGTCCAACATGGGCCTCCCCACAGAGAGCCTGCTTCTCTCTCTCCCTATGTCTCTGTCTCTCTCACTGTGTCTCTCATGAATAAATAAATAAAATCTTAAAGAAAGACTGCTCTAATCGCTACCATGACAGAAGCATGATGTATGTCATTTTGCAGATTCTACGTTTACAGCACGCCACACTGTCAAAAAATAGAAAGAAATAGAGGAACCAATTCTTAGACATTTATATCTGGGCTTCTATCTTTGCCTCCCCCATGTGAAGAAACTTCTTTTCTGTCAACACTCAACTCCTGCACCAACATTATTCAATAGATTTGCCACCATGGGAGCTTTCCAAGTAATTTTGGATGAGGAGGTAAATATTAGAATTTATTGATCCTATGGTGTGTTTTTACCAAGTTCATGCTTATGTAAGCAAATGACAATTTTCCTGGTACCTGGTTTGGTGAATTGTCAGCAGATGGTCATACACCTGACCTGTATGTTGTAGTTCATTTGCTCAAGGACATTGTCTTCAGTGCTCAGAATATGCTCTATGATCCAGCCACTCCCTCTGGTTTCTTCAATCAGCAGCTGGAGGCTAATCATGTCCTTTCTTCTTCCCTGCAGGAACCCATTTAATCCAGTCCATGGGACTGTCACCTTCACCAAGAATGAAGTCTGTGTTCTTCTCTTCTTCTGTCCTAATATCAAGTGCTTAGTTCCCAACTCTTATTTGATCAATTCAGCCCTCCAAATATGAAATGTTCCACAAGCAGAAGTCATTGTCTTTGCCTTAGATCTATTCCTCTTTTTTTTTTAAATTGAAGTTCGATTTGCCAACATATGGTATAACACTCAGTGCTCATCCCATCAAGTGATCTATTCCTCTTCATGGGAATCCTATTCCGGTGAATTCACACATTCATTCAAGAACCTGGTGTTGACTGTTGGGGGTTTACCCCCAAAGATTCAGGTGCAATGAAACGCCGGGACACCTGCATCCCGATGTTTTATAGCAGCAATGTCTACAATAGCCAAACTGTGGAAGGAGCCTCGGTGTCCATCGAAAGATGAATGGATAAAGAAGATGTGGTTTATGTATAAAATGGAATATTACTCAGCCATTAGAAATGACAAATACCCACCATTTGCTTCAACGTGGATGGAACTGAAAGGTATTATGCTGAGTGAAGTAAGTCAATTGGAGAAGGACAAACATTGTATGTTCTCATTTATTTGGGGAATATAAATAATAGTGAAAGGGAATATAAGTGAAAGGAGAAGAAATGTGTGGGAAATATCAGAAAGGGAGACAGAACATAAAGACTCCTAACTCTGGGAAAAGAACTAGGGGTGGTGGAAGGGGAGGAGGGTGGGGGTGGGGGTGAATGGTTGATGGGCACTGAGGGGGCACTTGACGGGATGAGCACTGGGTGTTATTCTGTATGTTGGCAAATTGAACACCAATCAAAAATAAATTTATTATAAAAAAATAGAGACTTGTTGAATTCGTCCTTGGTGTCAGGCTAGGTTTTGAGCTTCGTGGATACAGTAATAACACATATACACAAAAGGAAAAAAAATAAAATGTGAGACACACAGCAAAGACAGTCACAGAGAAACATCTCCACGTAGGTGGTATTATCTGACCAGTGATCATCCTGAGTATCTGGAGCCCACTGACTGCTTAGAACCCCTCTCCTCCTACAGAACATCAACAATGACCTCCTCCATGCTCTCTCTGCAGCTTACCCTTTGCCTTCACACGTCCCTGCTCCATTCCAGGTGCCTGAGTGAAGATGTCCAGCCCTGCTCACCTGGTGTGGGTTTCCAACGCTCTAGGGGGCTTCGCAGGTATGAGCAGAAATGTGCCCCTGTCCTCAAGGGAACAGAGACAGGAGAAAGAGGAAGGCTACTCCAGGTCAGCAGATGACTAATAAGCAAAGGAGGACTGCATACAAGGCTTGTGTTGGTCAGCAGCAAGACAAATAGATCCTCACACACATCCACTAAGTCTTATGTTTATGAAGATACTTTTACTATGTTGAGGCCTGTGTACAGCATATAAACACCACATCACTATTTCAAGGATACATTCTTGGAGCACACTCTGGGAGCAGCTAAGTCAAGCAGAACCCACCATCCACAGACAAGGACAGAGTTGAATTACCTCAGAGTGCCTGAGTCCAGCTTCTGAATCAGTCTGTGATTACAACTTTTTACAATATTCCCCAGCAACTGGCCATGCAGTGTTCGTCCTGTGTCCTGTCTACCAATTTCTCATTTTATTTTTAATTTATTTATTAAAGATGTTATTTATTTATTCATGAGACACACACACACACACACACACACACACACACACACACAGAGGCTGAAACACAGGTAGAGGGAGAAGCAGGCTCCATGCAGGGAGCCTGATGCAGGACTTGATCCCAGGATTCCAGGATCTCGCCCTGGGCTGCATGCAGGCGCTAAACTGCTGAGCCACCCAGGGATCCCCAATTTTCTCATTTTTAATCTGTATTTAGGAATGTGTAATTAGAGGGTGCCTGGGTGGCTCAGTTGGTTAATCATCTTTCAGCTCAAGT
Organism: Canis lupus familiaris; assembly: GCF_011100685.1. NCBI lineage: Eukaryota > Metazoa > Chordata > Mammalia > Carnivora > Canidae > Canis > Canis lupus. The sequence continues at coordinate 3,854 of NW_023330919.1, forward strand.
CATGATCCTGATGTACTGGGATGGAGTCCTGTGTTTGGCTCCCCACTGAGCAAGGATTCTACTATGCCACCTCCTTTCTCTTCATCTCTCTCACAAATAAATAAACAATAACTTAAAAGGAAATAATTTCTTATTAGGCCTCCAGTTAAGAGGCAGGTGATAAACTGCTGGAAGCAATGGTACAGGGGTAAGGCCTGGAAGAGGCTGGTTCTTGGGAGACAGTGACCACTCTTCTCACTTGGCCTGTGACTACATGGAGGAGGGAGACAGGATTCCGTCCATGGTGGAGACACCAGCTCTTGGGCCTTCAGGACCCACCCGAGCCTTGGATCCCAGGTCTTATACCCTCCGCACAGTGTTGAGATGGACTGGTACCTTCCTACCCATCTGCTTCCTCCAAGGTTGGTATTTAACAAGAATGGAGGTGCAAACTGAGAAGTCAGTTCTCTCAGATTCGCGGCCTGTGCCTCTCCCTCATCGCTGCACCCAGACTTTATCTCTCACACGCAGACATGGCCTCCCCAGGTGCCTGCACCAAAGCCTGTTTATGGAGCTCACTTGCAAGTGCTTGAAAGTCCTCAGGCCCCACTTCTGATTTCTCAGGTGTCCCCCCAGGACTCCTGCCCCTCTGTGTTCCACCACGGAATGAAGCCCCTGAATCCACTACCCTGGAGTCTGCCCAACACCCTGTCCCAGATCTCATCTTGCATGGAAGAGTCCTTCAGCTCATACTCAACAGACACTTACGATGCGCCTCCCTTGGTCCAGTCCCCATCCTTAGCTCTGGGGCGAGAAGGGAAACAGAAGACCCAGTTCTGCCCCATGAAGGCTCAGTTCTTCCAAGGACTCACTCCATACAACTAGCTCTTCATGTGGAGAGTTGCCCTCCTCAGGGAGAGGAGACATTTCTGGTCACAGAGGAGACCCCCTTCTCTGTGCCTCTCCAGACAGGCCCTGATGTGGAACCCCACAGGTGACAGGTGTGACCGTGGACACCCTGCAGGCAGGGCAGTGGTTTGTACTCACTGTCCCTGTGCTCCAGCCAGGGCAGCAGACATAACTGATCACAGATGTCATCAGATCACACACCTGACAGATCTGAGCAGGATCCTGACCCTCACAGGCCTGTGGGGACATAGCCAGCATCCCTCAGGACCTTGAGCCTCCCAAACCCATACTGCCTCCTGATGGCAGGAATGTGTCCACTCTACCTGGAGAGGCTCCTGCCTTGAAGCCAGAGCCCAGGGCTGCTTTCTGTAGACATTCCTGCCCTCTTCAGAGCTGCTAGTCTCAGTTTCCAATGCGGGGAGTCCCGTGGATTTGGTTTGGAAACATGCCAGTCAGGAAAGGCAGCTGTGGTAAGTGAGGGGATATTGTGTACAGACCCAAGATTCAGAGGGAAGGGAAAACATATGAATTCCGCTAAAATATCATTGTCACTGTGGGTGGCACCATTCTTACTAAAGAAGACTCACTGTCCGGGCTTATGCTTGAAAATAAAAAAATTGCAGAAGGATAAATGTAGTGGTCTGACGGGCCTGCCATAAGAAGATGACTGTCCACACGTTCAACCCCTTTTCTTCCGTAGACCCCAGGGATGGCAGATGTCTGCCTTCTCTTGGAAGATTTGCATCTTTTAAAATGTGGTTAAACTGTGATCCTACAATGAACATATCATGTTTTATATGTGGGCCCCTTCCTGGGTAACATCTTAGTCGGTCCCAGCTTTGGGTGATTAGATACAAACTTGGAATTAATATCCACATGTGGATTTCTAGGCACTTGCAGTTTTTAATGATTGTGAATGAATCTGCTGTAATTATTCACATGGAGGTTTCCCTGTGGCAAATGTTTTGGATGTATTTATTTAATTTTACACTGGCATCTATTTAGAAAACACCCAAGATTAGAAACTGGTCAGTGCCAGTTATACTCATGTAGATAATAATATCAGATTAAAATAAGGGCTGACTTAGTCTTCAAGCACTTCATGGGTACAGTTGAGGTCCCATGATATTTTCAAGTGCAAAATAATTTCTTTCATTTAATTCAAATCACAAAGAAAAAAATGAATATAAATCAGCATAGACGTAAGTGTTCCCCAGCTGATAAAGACAAGAAATTTTTGTTTTCATGAAGCCTCTTTGTCTACAAATGGGCTGCTCTGAGTAGCTTTGAGGACAGAAGGGATAGGAGGAGCCTCTTTTGCATGTGGTTCCCCTGGATGGACCTTGGTCCATGGCGTCAGCAGCAGGAGCATAAGAAACAGAAATACAAAAAATAGGCATTCCCCTGAAGACTAATGGGAGGATAGCATAGCGTTGAAACTTGAACAAATAGGTAAATGACCAAGAATAGGAACCCCAGATTCCTCAGATGTCAGGTGAGAGATGAACACAGTGGGCTTACCACTCCCTTGTCTCTGAATTGAGGTCAAAGAGATTCTGTGTCCCAACCAGATGGGAGCCATAGCCCTTCTGTGTCTTCTGAGACCCCTTGTCTAGGAAGGGGCTGCTATGAGTTCTGGGGGAAGGGAGGGAAGGAGGAGCCCTCATTCCCACATGGTGTCCTTGGAAAGACGTGGGCCGATGGTAGCAGTAGCAAGAGCCTCAGAAACAGAAGCCACAGGCTGAACCTCACCAATACATGGAGACCCATTCTGCCAGATGAGAAAAGTGTTCTGATCTCAGTTATGACAAGCCAGGGGATCTGCATGAACCCTGAGATGCTGTCACAGGAGCTTTAAGGGGGGGCCCCTTCATCCTCTGTCCTCAGCCCACAGATGGCCAGAGAGCCAGAGTTGCTGTTGACCAGGTGCTCCAAGGGTCTAACTATCATAGTAGATGGGAATTTGGGGGCCTATTCATGGGAGCTTTTGGTCTCAGGACACATATTGGACATTCCTGACGTGTCTTGACTCAGATGCAGTTGAATTCTGTGCCCCTGGTTCTTCCTTTACATCGTGGACTCTGTCTACTGTCTAGACAGTCCCTGGCACTAGGAATTTCAATTCATTTTTATAAAATTCCCCATATGTTGCTGCCAAGGACAGGGTTGGTAGATAGATTTTAAGCCAATGGGGACAGAACTGTATGCAAAATTCTCTGCAGTGAGCCTCAGTTCTGGATTTCAGCCAAAGAGAAAGGAAACAGCTGACTTGGCCAGGAAGTCTGGGCAGCATAGGGATCCCCACTGCTCTGGGAATAGCAGGTTTTCCTCTAACAGCCCCACAGGCCTGGATCACTGGAGAAGCACTAGTAATCAGCCTATTTTTCAGTCTGGAGCCCATAGGTGGTCAAGGAGCCAGTGATGCCAAAACCAGAGCCAGAAAATTGATTGGGGACCCGAGGATCAATTGCTATTGCCATAGATGAGAAGTCTGGGGTCTGTCCTTTTGAGCTGCTTGTACCATTTCACACCATAATCACCAATACTGGGACTCTTCCAAGGCAGGAGAAGGTGACCCTCTGGCCAGGGCCCCAAGCACTAATGGCGGCTGAGTCAGTACAGACTGGGCCCATGACCCTGCAAGGACGAGAGACATAGACAGGTTGTGCAGTCCTGGTGAGCAGACCTCGGGGTGGGTGTGGTCGTGTAGGGGGGCAGGAACCTGAGTCCAGTTCCTGGGTCCCCTCCCCTAGTGCAAGATGGGGGACAGGAGTCCTGCAGACCTGATCCCTCAAACCAGGCTGACTCCCGGGGATTTCCTTGCAGCGTCCCAGGAGCATGTGGCGTAGTGAGTCCTCCTGTCTGCTGCGAGTCCTCAGGGGTGAGTCGTGTGTTCAATGAGGTGAGACCTGCCCCTCTTCATGTCCTGCAAGGGAATTTTCAGGGAGGATTGAGGACAGTGAGTGTGTGTTGGGAGGGATGTTTGCAGACTTTCAAACCCCAGGGGGAGGAGGAGTCACAGAGGAGCACAAGCTGAATGTCCAAGGTCAGGCTGCAGTGCCTGGACATCAGGTGTCATGAAGAAGTGGGGATGGAGATGAACCCCAAACTTTGCACCCACCTGCACACCCCCAGATCCCCAGCCACAGGGAGGCAGAGCTGGGGGTCTCTCTCATACCTTCATCCCCCAGAGGAGGAGCACTGCATTCTGGTCACAGCTCCCCACTCCCACACAGGGTCACACCTCCTTGGATCAGTGGATGGGATGATGTCACCCTGTGCCCCATCACAGCCCCCAGAAACCTAGATGACATTCTCTGCCTGCACGAAGGTGCTGTCACTCTGGGGTACAGTTTGCTGAGCTGTGACAGCACAGCAGTGTGGTGTGGCTGCTGTCACAGTGCTGTAGAGGAGAGTGACATTATCATGAATACAGTCACCTCACACACTCACCCTCCTCCTTCCTCCACCTGCTGTCAATCCCTGGCCTCCTTACCACCTCCAGATTCCTGTCTCTTCCAAAATACAATGAATTCCAGTGATGTGGAATGTAGCCTGTGGTATGTTCTTCTTCCCTATGAAATGTGCCATTAGGGGATCCCCAGGTGGTTCAGCGGTTTAGCACCTGCCTTCGGCCCAGGGCGTGATCCTGGACTCCTGGGATCAAGTCCCTTGTTGAGCTCCCTGCACAGAGCCTGCTTCTCCCTCTGCCTGTGTCTCTGCCTCTCTCTCTCTCTCTCATGAATAAAAAAATAAAATAAAGAAATGTGCAGTTAATACTCATGCATATTTTTGAACTTCAAAACTTATTTTCTTTAAATGTTGATTAATATCACTCTTTATGACTATTCATAATGTTGGAGGACGCTTTTCTTAATTCAAGTCTGATAATTTTAAAAAGCTGGTATAAAAATTAATGTGTAGATTTTTATTCCTTTCACCTGAGGTAATATGAAAAAAGTTTCCATAAACAAGCACATCGGGATTTTTCTCTACAAAGATTTTTTTTTACTTTATATAATTTTGAGTATGGCATTGATTTATGTGTTCAATACAACATCAAATAATGAGAACTAGTCATTTGGTTGAAGCTAAGGGAACAATGATCCCAGCTGCACAGAGCGCTGACATGTGCAACAGCAGAGCAGGGACGGGGCTGAAGGACCATGACAGCTTCATGACTTATGAGAGTTTCATTTACTGAAAAATCAGAAGATGATAAGAGAATGTTCACTAGTCTAGAAGAAACTGTCCCAGCTCATGAGCACAAAATTTTCGGTATTTTTAAAGACTCGTTGTGTACAAATGGGGCTAATCTGAGTGACTCTGAGGTGAGAGACGATGAAGGAGTCTCCATTCCCAGGAGGCACCCCAAGATGCAACTGGACCTGGAGCATCAACTGAAGAATCAGCAGAAACCCAGGGGGAGCCTAAGCAGGCAGCTGCTGGGGCGCTCACTCACTTTGTAGATGGGTAAGTAGGTTTAAGTCTCACTTCCCCATAGGCCTGGAGCAACGTGGGAGCTTTGAGACTGCTGTCATAGGATGAGCAGTAATAATCAGCCTCGTACTCAGCCTGAAGTCCAGCAATGGTCAGGTGGCTGTGCTGCCTGATTTGGAGCCAGAGAATCGATCAGGAACCCCAGAGGGTCGAGTATTGGTATTATAGATGATGGTTCTGGGGCCTGTTCCTGGGAGCTGCTGGTACAAGCCCACATAGCTGCTATAACCAAAATTGGAGCTGCTTCCAGTGCAGGAGATGGTGACCCTCTGGCCCAAGGCCCAGACACGGAGGCCGGTTGAGTCAGCACAGACTGGGCCCAGGACCCTGAAAGGGGGAGAGACACAGAGAGGGTGATGCTGGGGTCTAGAGACAAGAGAAGGATGCAGGATGGCACACATCCTCCCAAGCCCCCTTCACGGTCTCCACATCCATTCACCTGTGAAGTGAGCGAGGAGGGTGAGGAGGAGAGGAGACCAGGCCATGGTGGAGGTCTTCACTGATCCTGCCTTCTGTGGTCCCACAGCTGAGCAGAGCCTCCCCTCATCTCTCCCTTCCCCTCTTCATCCTCTGGGAGAGGGAGGCGCTCTCCCGTGCAAATAAGTCCCCAGTTGTCTGGTCCCTCAGTGGCCCTGGGTCAAGTCCCTCTGCCTGGGGATGTGAAGGATGTGGGCAGGGGAGGGGAGGGGCTGTGTAGAAACCTGAGTTAGGGAGGTCCCAGGTGTGAGCCCTCAGCAGAGGACACAGGCAGTGCCTGGTGGCAGGTCCCAGCTATAATTATCCTTGACTCTTCAGAAATGGACCCCATCACCCCCTGGTGTCCAATCCCAGATACACTATTGTGTGACTTGGTGATCGGAGCCCATCTAAAACAAAGTGTGCCTCCCCACTGCTCTGTCCACTGCTTTAGGGCCAGGACAGGAGTCCCCTTATGTAACCTCCCATTTCCAGAGGAAAAACTTTCTGCTTCATTTAGATTTCTCATGGATATGTGTCCATAGCTTCTTGGGTGTTTTTCCCTCAGAACTGAGGTGGTATCTCTATACAAACTCTTCTTGGATCAGGATCAAGTCCAGAGCATTGACGGGTCCCTATGCACATTTGGAACTTTCTGTGCAAGATGCTGTGTTCTCTCCTGTTATGTGACTCCTCCCTGAGTTCTAGAGGATTCCTTCCTCAGAGGTTTGTACATCGATGAAGAGACAGGGAGAAATCTGGCCACGTTTTGGGTAGAAGCTCTTGAATTCATTCCTAGTAGATAATATACTGAGAATCTTCGTCACCTGTCCCTACTTACACTTGGTTGTCACAATAGTTTCCCACACACTGTTGGCAGGGATTCCCTCCTAGGGACTCTCTTCCCAGCACATGGTCACAAGACTGCAGGAGCCCAGCCTTATGAGGTTGCGAGTGTCGCTGACATCAGAGCAGAGGGATAAAGATGCTGGAAGTTCTTGTAAGACAGGAGTGACTGCTGAAGTTGCTCTGACAGAGACCAAGGGACAGAGTGATGTGTGAGTCACCAGTTAGTCAACTGTGCATTTAAAATGGATGTGGCCTTTTTACACAATGTTCCTCACAGTAAGATTTATTTAAACTCAGTGACAAAGTCATTGTGAGGCTGCAGGTGGAAACACTATACACCTGTCCCAGATCTGTGCTTAGTGAGAGGGAATATGGATAGAAACTCTGGCCAAGAAATTGGATGCAAAAACAACTGTAAAAGATGGCCTTCTGTTCTTGGTTGAAAGGGAGTCAACAGACTTTTTATGAAATCGACTTTCTATTTTTGGTCGTAGGTTTAGTATTATGAGTTTTATTCTATAATCAGGAAAGTCCAAAGTGATGGCTAAGGAAGCTCAAGGAGAGCCTATGCCTACAAACTTCAGAGCCATGTCAGCCACCGAATCACCAAAGACATACAGAGCTTCCAGGGCAGAGCAATCTGAGGTCAGACTTGACTCTGGGGTGGACACAGCTGTAGTCCCTCTGCCTGGTACCCAGCATGTTCAGGACAGATTTCTTGGTCATTCAGCCACCCGTGACTACAAGAAGGGATTTCTAATACCCAAGGGCAGCTGCACCCAAAGTTTCTGTCAAAGGTCCCACATGTGAGTGGTGGACACATGGAGATGAGAGCATGTGGTCCAGAGCTGGGAAAGAAGTTTTCTCCATAGAAGTCCAGCCTCTTTGAAGGTGTCAGGGGAGTGACTCAGTGTGTGAGAGTCCAGTCCTGTGAGTACTGGGAGTGTGTGTTCCACGTCACCATGGACTCTGAGAACCGTGGGAATAGTACTGATGCTGGGCTCCCAGAATCAATGTATTGATTGCCTCAGGTGCTGACTGGAGCCCAGGGATGGTCAGGAGATGATCTGCCCATAGGGACAGAGATACCTTTGGGATTCCTGAGAATCAGCCTTGTCCCAGGAGATCAGGTGTTCAGGGCATGTCCTGGCTGCCCCGCTGACAGGAACCCAGTTATACAGGATGTTGCTGGTGTTTCCTGGTGACTGGGAATCTGCATTCCAGAGATTGTGACCTTGAGGATGGTGGGTGAGCACAGGCTTAGTCTGAACTCTGGAAGCACAGAGAAATTGAGAAACTGCAGAGCCAAGGATATTGTACAGAGAAGAGAGAGAGGAGGACACTTTGCCCCCTTTTCTACTTGTGACTTCTGATGGATGGTTCTCCCTGGAGCTGATCCTAGAAATAAAAGGCATGTGTCTGAAAGATCATTTCCTGGAGGGGAATTTGTTTCTGGTGGTGACGAATAATTTGAGAGGAGACCTTGCAACAATCCGAAGTCCAGGTTTTGTTGGGTGATATAAATCTGTCCGTTTATCTCATCTGTCTCGATCCAGTGTATCCCATAAGAAGGACTTAGAGCAAAATCCTAGAAACGGAGACTTTGTTATTTGACCCATTGGATCTCCAGATGGTTTTATATTGTCGCCCAAGGTATCTGGAAATTACCTATGCAGTGAGGGAGGGATGTGAGGAACAGGGCAGAGACAAACAGACCTGGATCCTGAGCCTCACTTCCAAGCCTGGGCCTACCAATCCATTCTCTGTGCTCTCCTGATACTCACATTTTGGGGGAGGTTTCTCATGCAAACTTTCCTCTTTCCTAAGGTTATACAAGCTCCTCCTTTGACTTTAGTTAGGGCTCCAGCTTAGCATAAGAGAATATAGGAGTCGGGGGTAGGGCTTCACCCAGAAGTGACACAGGAGCACCTGCAAAATGCCCAGAGACAGACACTCCCAGGGGATGTACAAGGGAGCACCACTGCTCTCTGATGGTTCCAAGAGACATGTGGACCTTGGGCTGATCTGGTGTCCAGGGGTCCTTTCCCCCATTCCTCCATGCTCACTGATCTAGTCTCTTCAGATTGGCTTCTTTTACTTAGAAATATACATGGAAATCTCCCCAATGTCTTCCTCTGCCCTGAAAATTTATGTCTTTGAATTGTTGAATCACATTCCATGTATGGACATACTAGAATATCTTTACCCATTCACCATTTGCAGGACATATTTGTTAGCTTGGCAATCATCAATAAAATAGGAATAAATATTTAGGGACATATTTTGGGTGAACACTAGTAATTCATTTATAGAATTACCTAAGAGCGTGGATTTTGTATTATATCTCTAAGATTTTGTTTAGCTCTGCAAGAAACTGCCCAGGCATGTTCCAAAGTGGCTGGGGCATTTGGTATCCACCCCCAGCAGTGAAGGAGAGTTCCTGCTGCGCCACATCCTGGACACCATCTGATGTTGATGTTGTATTGAATTTTCGTCATGCTGATGGGAGTCTGGTGCTACCTCACTGCTTCAGTGTGTAATCCTCCAGTGAAACATCATGTGGGAAATCTTTACACATGTGCAGTAGTTCTCTGTGTACATTTTTGTAAGGGGTCTTTTCGCATCTGCTCACTGGGAAAACATGACCCAGCACCCATGAATTCTGGAGCTTGCAAAGCTCCAATATGAAAAGAAAGAGAGAAAATCAATATCACCAAGATTCCAGGACTCAGGGAATTCTACTAAATTCTTAGGAATGCACCAGGGGATAGGCAGGGCCTGGGCAGAGGCCACATGATTCTTCTGTGTCACACAACTGGCCTTCTTCTCATTGCAGCCCAGCAACAGTGGGGTCATATCGGTTCTGAAATCCACATAACTATTTTTTCATTGGGAGATGAATATGTTCAAAAGGAGGTATTTTCATTAGCATTTTACACTTTAAAAAGTCTGAACTATCAATCATTCTCTTTCTTGCAAGATACAAAGCATTTGTAGCCCGATTCTGAGCCTCTGTTGGTCACAGGCAGGGACAGGGGAGTGATGGAATAAGACGTGGAGGATAGACGTTAACACACGTCCCCAGGAAACAGAAGTTCTCTGTGTGATAATGGTAGTATGCTGCTCAACAGCAATGATGACCAATCTCTCCTCAGGCAGCATCCCAAGGTGGTCGAAGGTGTTTTTGTCAACACACCCATACCTGGAAAATCAGACTTGCACCCCTGGCTGGTCATTCAATGCTGTTCTGGGTCACAATGTAGGATCTCTGCCTGGGAGCTGTGGTACCAATGCCAGGGTAACCTCTGTGTTTCTACTGTTCTCGTGCAAGAGAAGGGGACCTTGGATATGGGCTCATCAAGAGGTTCCCTAGGGGAAGGACACATGTAAACATGGGAGCGTTCTTACTCTTGACGTCCACAGCCCTCACATCCCTGGATTATGGAAAAGCTACAATGAGACTAAGGAAAGAGGGAGACAGAGTCAGTGCTTTTGGGCTAAGGACACCCACTCACAAGAGTCTCCATTAACCTGTTGGCAGCTATAGCAGATGCTCATTCACGCACCCACATCACCCAAATTCCCTGATGCACGCTGAGCATTTTCCCAGTAATGGTGCAACATCCCCCAAATCTCATATTCCATAAAATGGTTCATGGTCCCAAATTCCCTCTTTGACTGAACCCTTCTCTTCAATTGCACAATGGAAGCCTCAGGTGCTGAGCAAATGATCCCATCCAGCTCTGAGAATGGAATTTCCCAGGGCCTGTGTCCTCACACAACATCCCAGATCCTAGTGCTCAGGCCTAAGACACAGTGAACCTTGACCACTTCTGAGCACTGGAGCCTGGGAGGGAAGGGAAGGCTCTGCTCTGAGCCCTGGAGGTGCTGAATCCATGCTGGGGAGGACGGCACCCTCTGCTTAGATAGTCTAAGACCTCTGAGGGGGATAAAGTCAAAGAAAGGCTCTTTGTCCTCATTTCAGGAGAAAAACATTTACCAGCAGAGAATCCGGTTTTATGACATTTGGAAACCCAGGTAACATGAATGTTACAACATATAAGTGTTTTGTTTTATTTTTGTTTTATGTTTTTTCTAAGGACATAGAGACACTGATGAGATAATTGAGAATAAACCCATTATGAACCAGGTGGCACTTGTAAGTACGCAATATATATATACAACTTATTTTACAAGTATAAATTTTCATGAAAGAAGAATCTGAAGAGATGAAGGATTTTGTCCCATGTCCTGATTTGCCACTGTCACTGTGAGAAGCATTATTGTTTCTGATTAGACAGTGAAGGTCAGTCTAGTCCTCAGGCTGTAGCCCAGAGATGAGGGAGCCCTGCCTTTCCTGAGGCATCCTTGGATCAGGGGAAGTGGCTGCGGTCCCCAGAGCCCTGGTGCTCATCTGAGTCTGAGAAGTAGTACAGGAGGTACTGGGGAGGGCTCCGTGGCTTCTGCTGGAACCAGTGTTTGTAGTAGCTGCCAACACTGGGGCCACTGCTCTGGGTGCAGATGAGTCTAACTGTTGTTCCAGGAGATGCAGAGAGGGAGGGCACTGGGTCCGCAAAGGTTGGGACAGGGACCTGCAAACACAGACACTGATGGGTAATGGAGCAAAGACCAGAGAAAACTTCCCAGTAGCTGAGCCAGAGGGGCTGATGGAGCCTAGGAACTGGGACCTGGTATGTGAGGCCTGTCTGTACCTGTGCACTGAGAGAAGTACATCAGGAGACAGGAGTCCAGGACATGGTGACGGTCCCCACACCAGGTGGGCTTCTGCAGATGCCTCCTTTTACCCCCATTATTTTCTACCAGAGGGTGTCCATGCAAATGAAGTCCATCTAGTGATTTCCCAGCCCCTCCCTGAGCCCTGGTGCTGGAGCTCAGCTCACACCCCATTGTGGAGGTTGGGAGTTAGCTTCCCCCTTGGGGGGGGCCCTGGAGGAAGAACCTGCTGAGACCACACGCAGTCCCTGCTCAGGGGACTCTTCCAGGCCTGAGAGGACACAGCTGTTGAGTCCCCATCAGTGAGCAGAGGGCTCAGCACACAGACCCAGGCTTCCTTAAGTGAAGGTTCCTCCCTGAATAGTTATGTAGGGTCCACACCTACACGTCCACAGCTCCCCCTGTTGGTCACACACCCACCCCATCTGGGATCAAAGCCCTGGGAGCCCAGGGGCTTTCACCAGCTCACCAGGGCCGTGTCCACACCCCCATGTCTTATCTCTAGATACCATGATTTGTATACACAGCACACGATTACTCTGGTCTCATTCTGTGAAGTGATGCTTCCTTATCTAAAGAACAACCATGTGCACAAATAGCCAATTAATGTGTCACTAGAGAAGTTATCACAAAAGGTGAAAGTTAAGCGTGTATTATGTCAAGCATCATTGATCAGAGGACAGTGGAGCTGGTTTAAAGGGCTGGTAGGTGCACAGGACACATTCATAGATCAATATTTAACAAGTATTCCGAGATATCTTTAAGGAAGTTAGTGTTCAAAAGCATCTATTACTATATTTTTGAAAATTTTTAAATTTTTAATTGGAGTTCAATTTGCCAACATATAGCATAACACCAAGTTCTCATCCCGCCAAATGCCCCCCTCAGTGCCCATCACCCATTCAATCCCACCCCCTGCCCACCTCCCTTCCACTACCTCTTCTTCATTTCCCAGAGTTAGGTGTCTCTCATGTCGTGTCACCCTCACTGATATTTTCACACATTTTCTCTCCTTTCCCTTTATTCCCTTTCACTATTATTTATATTCCCCAAATGAATGAGACCATTTAATGTTTGTCCTTCTCTGATTGACTTATTTCACTCAGCATAATACCTTCCAGTTCTATCCACGTTGAAGCAAATGGTCGGTATCTGTCATTTCTAATGGCTGAGGAATATTCCATTGTATACATAGACCACATCTTCTTTATCCATTCATCTTTCGATGGACACTGAGGCTCCTTCCACAGTGTGGCTACTGTGGACATTGCTGTTATAATCATCGGGGTACAGTTGTCCCCGCATTTCACTGCATCTGTATCTTTGGGGAAAATCCCCAGCAGTGCAATTGCTGGGTCGTAGGGCAGATATATATATTTTTTTATGGTAAAAACTGATTTTATTTTTATTTTTTTTATTGGTGTTCAATTTACTAACATACAGAATAACACCCAGTGCCCGTCACCCATTCACTCCCACCCCCCGCCCTCCTCCCCTTCTACCACCCCTAGTTCGTTTCCCAGAGTTAGCAGTCTTTACGTTCTGTCTCCCTTTCTGATATTTCCCACACATTTCTTCTCCCTTCCCTTATATTCTCTTTCACTATTATTTATATTCCCCAAATGAATGAGAACATATAATGTTTGTTCTTCTCCTACTGACTTACTTCACTCAGCATAATACCCTCCAGATATATTTTTAACTCTTTGAGGAATCTCCACACAGTTTTCCAGAGTGGCTGCACCACTTCACATTCCCACCAACAGTGCAAGAGGGTTCCCATTTCTCCACATCCTCTCCAACATTTGTTGTTTCCTGTCTTGTTAGTTTTCCTCATTCTCACTGGTGTGAGGTGGTATCTCATTGTGGTTTTTTTATAATAAATTTATTTTTTTATTGGTGTTCAATTTGCCAACATACAGTGTAACATCCAGTGCTCATCCCTTCAAGTGCCCCCCTCAGTGCCCATCACCCATTCACCCCCACCCCCCACACTCCTCCCCTTCCACCACCCCTAGTTCGTTTCCCAGAGTTAGGAGTCTTTATGTTCTGTCTCCCTTTCTGATATTTCCTACCCATTTCTTCTCCCTTCCCTTCTATTCCATTTCACTATTATTTTTGATTTGCATTTCCCTGATGGCAAGTGATGTGGAGCATTTCCTCATGTGCTTGTTGGCCATGTCTATGCATTTCTGCTTTTCATACAAACCTCCCCGCTTTGTAGGGAGTGGCCATGATCTGTCTGAAACCTGCAGAGGAGTCCTTCTTGCCTCTCCATAACTGTAAGAAATTTGAGGACAAATTTTGGGGTTCCCTCTCTGCAGCTGCAGAACCACATTCTTCGTGTCCACCTTCCCACGGATCCCTGCTTGTCTCCATCTGACTGTCATGGTACAAGCACAGGAATCAATTGAATTAGGAGGTCACCCTACCCCCTTAATCACTGCATCTATACTAATTAAATCTGCAGTACCCGTTTTCCATATAATGTCACATTCTAAGTCCTGAGCTCTACAATTTCAACATATGTTCTTTGGTAGGATAGAATTTAAATGAGAATGTTAGGAAAGAAGAATCCTTTCCCAAAAGTTTTATAAGTATCACTATTTTATTTATTTATTTATTTATTTATTTATTTATTTATTATTTATTTATTTATTTATTTATTTATTTATTTATTTATTTTAAAGTTTTTGTTTCTTCATTCAAGAAAGACACACACACAGAGAGTCAGGGACACAGGCAGAGGGAGTAACAGGCTCCATGCATGGAGCCCAAAATGGGACTCAAATCCAGTACTCCAGGATCAACGCCAGGGCTGAAGGCAGGAGTTCAACCCCTGAACTAAGCAGGCCTCCCTTTAAAAAAAATTGCTATTATTTTTTTTTAGTATGCAACACAGTTTCATTGCACTGAAATGCAACCTAATAAAGTAAGCATCAAGAAAATACTAAATGAACGCTTCTCGATTTTTCATTTTTTTCTGTAAAGGAAATGTATTTAGCCTCAATCTATAGTCCTGATCCAAGAGACATTTTGTAATACGAAATATCTGATTTTGGGTTTTTGTGAACTAATGCCTCCTGAGTCACTCATATAATTTTCAATGTTAGCATTCACCCAGGGATGGAAATCAGTCCAGACCCTTCCCAAGGCCAATCTCCCCATGACCAGTCTGCATTTATAGTGCTCTGGGCTCATGTATTTGGCCATGAGATGTCAGTAATCACATGATATTTGTATCCACACTTGATGAAACAAAGTGTATGTGTCCCTTCCTCATCTTGGTTTCTCACTGGGCCCAGCACCACTAAAATGTAGCCCCCAGGGGTACTCATCCTTGTCCTCAGGCTGGGTACTAGTAGTTGGTCAAGTCAGATTTGTTCCCAAGAAGGGAGCCTGAGAAATCAGTATTTATTGTTTTTATTATAAATAAATGCTCCAGACTTGGCCAATCTTTTCCTAGATCCAGTATGGATAGAGTCCTGTGCTGGAGGCATTCCTGAAAGCGACTGTCCCTCCTGGGGACACTGCCATGAAATCTCCTGAGTCACCACGATCTAAGAATTGGTCCCTGAAATGAAAATAGGCACATGTTAGGAATGAAGAAGAAAGGCGGATGGATCCCTCCTAAGGATGCCTCTGAGATCCCCATGAACATGGGAAGTGGCTGAGGAAGGGGAGAAGAAGGAGAGGAGTCAAGATCATGCTGTGGAATTTCCACAGATTCCCTGGCCTTAAAACTGGCTCTGGTCTCTGGGATGTCTCTTTTTTATTCAAGTTTTTCTTTACATTTCAATTATTAACACCATGTGTAATAGGAGTACAATTTAGTAGTTCAAGACTTAAATAAATGAGCCTGTGCTCATCACAAGTGCACTCCTAAACCCCTGCACCACCTTTGTAACCCATCCCTCCACCCACCTTCCATTTAGTAAGCATTAGTTAGTTCTCTAGAGTTAAGGGTTCGTTCTTGTTTTCCTCTCCTTTTCCCCTATGATGCATTGTTTCATTTCTTAAATTCTTCATGAGTGAAATTATATAGTATTTGTCTTTCTCTGATTGACTTACTTCACTTAGCATTATACTCCTTAGCTCCATCCACATCTTTGCAAATGATAAAATGTGATTCTTTTTATGGTTCAGTAATATTCCATCATATATATGTATATATATAACTTCTTTAACCATTTATCAGTGGGGCTCACTCTGGTATTGCTCAAAATGCCACTATGAACATCAGGGAGCATGTATCCCTTTGAGCTATTATTTTTGTATTCTTTGGGTAAATACCAGGAGGGTAATTGCTGAATCACAGAGTATTTCTATTTTTAACACTTTGAATATCCTTCAAATTGTGTTCCAAAGGATCTACATAAATTTGCACACCCATCAATAGTGCAAGACGTTTCCCCTTTCTCCACATCATTGCCCACACCTGCTGTTTCCTATGTTGTGTCTATTAGCTGTTATGACTGGTGTGAAGTCATATCTCAGTTTAACTTTTATTTCTTTTGGGATGTTTTGTTTATCTCCTCCTCAGCTCCAGGGATGAAGGATGCGCTTGGGGGTATGTTGTGTAAATAGGAGCCCACAATTCTATCTGATTCTGGACCCTCAGCCCAGCTAGTGGCTTCCATCCAAGGTCGATTTCTGGGGTGGGTGAGAGCTATGGGTTTGTCCCCTGGGAGGAGACAGCTGTTGTCATCTCTCCCTCTGGCAGTGAGCACCAGTGCAGGGCCCAGGCAGGTGGAACCTTTTCAGTGGGTTTCAGGCCTGGCCACCTCTGAGCAGGTGCACAGAGCCCCCTGGTGACAGCCTCAGCAGATCAGTCAAGGAGGAGGGAACTGTGCAGGAGAAATGGAACCCATTATTGGTTTCAACAAATAAGCAAGAAAACAAACAAATAAGAAGTGTTAAAAAAAAAAAGAAGTGTTACCTACTCTTGAGTCCCTCTGGAGAGTTTCCTTTCTGTCAATGACTTCTGTTATCTTTTTCAGTTCTAAAATTTCCATTTGGTTTGTTTTGATGGTTTCTCTTTAATTTCTGCATTTCTATTTTTTCCATTTGTTGTAGAGTGTTTGTAATTTTACACCACATGGGTTTTATGAGAGTTGCCTAAAACTACCTGTCCAATAATTACAGCATGTGAGTGATCTCAGTGTTGGTGTCAGTTGATTCTCCTTTCTTATTCAGGATTTTATCTTCCTGGTACTTGACATGTCATACTTTTTTATTGGATCCTGGGTATTATGGCTATTATATAATGATATGCTTGATCCTCAGTTATTTTTCTTCAAACAAGCGATCCTCCCGCTGAGGTGCAGCAGCAAGGGGAAGGGTGTTCATGACAGCTTCCAGGTGGCTCAAATGAAAATGTTTACCACTCTGCTGCTTACTCTCTGCTGGAGAAGGTGGGGCAGTGATTGCCACTTCCCAGCTCCCATCAGGTGGGGGTGTGGGACAAGCTCTTTGCTGGGCCCTGTCAACACCATGGTGGGATGCACAGGACTGAATGGAGCTGCTTTCCTTCAGGGAGTGGATCCTCTGCTCCCCACTGCATTCCTTGCCCTCACTGACACCAGGGAGTGGAGGATCAAATGCAGGTCCAGCTCCCTTGTCTCCTGCATCATACTTCAGTGTTTTGAGGCCCAGGGAGAGCCCAGGCTCAGTTACCCAGTGTTCAGACCGCCACTAGCAATGGGTTATGGCAACAAACCAGCTTTGCCATGTACCGCTACATTCATTCTCCCTGCTGAGCGAGGGAGTTCATATGATCTCCCCAGTATCTGCCAAAATCATGGGTGAGAAAACCTGGGGTGCAAACTAGTCAACTAGGCCTGCCTTGCCCAGAATTGATGATGTTCCCATGCGATGGAGGCTCAGCTATCTCCTCAGTAGCTGACACCATGGCGGATGGGTATTGGGACACTGCCTGCTTCTGCCAGGAGGATATGGACACCATGTCTCTGCTGAGCAATAATTGAACCCTGCATGAGGATACCCTTTGGGGATTCATTAGTGTGTGCAAGTCATGGGCAGGTTTGTCCAAATATTTCCTCCACTCAGGCCAACTTATCTACATATCCTCTGACCAAAGGAGTTGCTGCTTTTGGAGATTTAGTGTTTTCTTTTTTTTCTTTTCTTTTTTTTTTTTTTGAGATTTAGTGTTTTCTGGGGGAGGAGCAAGACGGCGGAAGAGTAGGGTCTCCAAATCACCTGTCTCCACCAAACTACCTAGAAAACCTTCAAATTATCCTGAAAATCTATGAATTCGGCCTGAGATTTAAAGAGAGACCAGCTGGACTGCTACAGTGAGAAGAGTTCGCACTTCTATCAAGGTAGGAAGACGGGCAAAAGAAATAAAGGAACAAAGGCCTCCAAGGGGGAGGGGCCCCGCGAGGAGCCGGGCTGAGGCCGGGGCGAGTGTCCCCAGGACAGGAGAGCCCCGTCCTGGAGGAGCAGGAGCTGCACCGACCTTCCCGGGCGGAAAGGGGCTCGTGGGGAGGTGGAGCAGGACCCAGGAGGGCGAGGATGCCCTCGGGCTCCCGGGGACAGTAACAGCAACTGCGAGCCCAGGAGAGTGCGCCGAGCTCCCTAAGGGCTGCAGCGCGCACGGCAGGACCCGGCGGGACCTGGAGCAGCTGGAGGGGCTTGGGCGGCGGCTCCGCGGAGGGGGCTGCGCGGCCCCGGGAGCAGCTCGGCCGGGCTCGGGCAGAGGAAGAGGCTCCGTGCAGAGGGGGCTGCGCGGTTCCAGGAGCAGCTCGGAGGGGCCTGGGCGGCAGCTCCGCGGAGGGGGCTGCGCGGCCCGGGAGCGCGAATCCACCAGCGCAGGCTCCGGAGCACAGGGCGCCGGGACACAGCCCAGGATCCCGCCTCCCCCGGGACAGGCAGAGGCCGGGAGGGCCCAGGACAGCGAGGACGCTCCTGCCCCAGCTGAGCACATCAGCGGCCCCGCCCCGGAGCCTCCAGGCCCTGCAGACGGAGTTCCTGCCGGAGCTGAATCCAGGTTTCCAGAGCTGCCCCGCCACTGGGGCTGTTCCTCCTGCGGCCTCACGGGGTAAACACCCCCCACTGAGCCCTGCACCAGGCAGGGGCACAGCAGCTCCCCCAACTGCTAACACCTGAAAATCAGCACAACAGGCCCCTCCCCCAGAACACCAGCTAGAGTGACTGACAACTTGCAGGAGAAGCCAAGGGACTTAAAGAACACAGAATCAGAAGATACTCCCCGGTGGTTCTTTTTTTTTGTTTGTTTTTGTTTTTGTTTTTGTTTTCTTTTGCTTTTTGATTTGTTTCCTTCCCCCACCCCCTTTTTTCTCCTTTCTTTTTCTTTCTCTTTTTCTTCTTCTTTTTTTTTTCATTTTTTTTCTTTTTCTTCCCTTCTTTTTTCTCTTTCTCTTTTCTTTCCTTCTTTCTCTCCTCTCTTTTTCTCTTTTTCCCAATACAACTTGCTTTTGGCCACTCTGCACTGAGCAAAATGACTAGAAGGAAAACCTCACCTCAAAAGAAAGAATCAGAAACAGTCCTCTCTCCCACAGAGTTACAAAATCTGGATTACAATTCAATGTCAGAAAGCCAATTCAGAAGCACTATTATACAGCTACTGGTGGCTCTAGAAAAAAGTATAAAGGACTCAAGAGACTTCATGACTGCAGAATTTAGAGCTAATCAGGCAGAAATTAAAAATCAATTGAATGAGATGCAATCCAAACTAGAAGTCCTAACGACGAGGGTTAATGAGGTGGAAGAACGAGTGAGTGACGTAGAAGACAAGTTGACAGCAAAGAGGGAAACTGAGGAAAAAAGAGACAAACAATTAAAAGACCATGAAGATAGATTAAGGGAAATAAACGACAGCCTGAGGAAGAAAAACCTACGTTTAATTGGGGTTCCCGAGGGCGCCGAAAGGGACAGAGGGCCAGAATATGTATTTGAACAAATTCTAGCTGAAAACTTTCCTAATCTGGGAAGGGAAACAGGCATTCAGATCCAGGAAATAGAGAAATCCCCCCCTAAAATCAATAAAAACCGTTCAACACCTCGACATTTAATTGTGAAGCTTGCAAATTCCAAAGATAAAGAGAAGATCCTTAAAGCAGCAAGAGACAAGAAATCCCTGACTTTTATGGGGAGGAGTATTAGGGTAACAGCAGACCTCTCCACAGAGACCTGGCAGGCCAGAAAGGGCTGTCAGGATATATTCAGGGTCCTAAATGAAAAGAACATGCAACCAAGAATACTTTATCCAGCAAGGCTCTCATTCAAAATGGAAGGAGAGATAAAGAGCTTCCAAGACAGGCAGCAACTAAAAGAATATGTGACCTCCAAACCAGCTCTGCAAGACATTTTAAGGGGGCCTCTTAAAATTCCCCTTTAAGAAGAAGTTCAGTGGAACAGTCCACAAAAACAAAGACTGAATAGATATCATGATGACACTAAACTCATATCTCTCAATAGTAACTCTAAATGTGAACGGGCTTAATGACCCCATCAAAAGGCGCAGGGTTTCAGACTGGATAAAAAAGCAGGACCCATCTATTTGCTGTCTACAAGAGACTCATTTTAGACAGAAGGACACCTACAGCCTGAAAATAAAAGGTTGGAGAACCATTTACCATTCGAATGGTCCTCAAAAGAAAGCAGGGGTAGCCATCCTTATATCAGATAAACTAAAATTTACCCCAAAGACTGTAGTGAGAGATGAAGAGGGACACTATATCATACTTAAAGGATCTATTCAACAAGAGGACTTAACAATCCTCAATATATATGCTCCGAATGTGGGAGCTGCCAAATATATAAATCAATTATTAACCAAAGTGAAGAAATACTTAGATAATAATACACTTATACTTGGTGACTTCAATCTAGCTCTTTCTATACTCGATAGGTCTTCTAAGCAAAACATCTCCAAAGAAACGAGAGCTTTAAATGATACACTGGACCAGATGGATTTCACAGATATCTACAGAACTTTACATCCAAACTCAACTGAATACACATTCTTCTCAAGCGCACATGGAACTTTCTCCAGAATAGACCACATATTGGGTCACAAATCGGGTCTGAACCGATACCAAAAGATTGGGATTGTCCCCTGCATATTCTCAGACCATAATGCCTTGAAATTAGAACTAAATCACAAGAAGTTTGGAAGGACCTCAAACACATGGAGGTTAAGGACCATCCTGCTAAAAGATGAAAGGGTCAACCAGGAAATTAAGGAAGAATTAAAAAGATTCATGGAAACTAATGAGAATGAAGATACAACCGTTCAAAATCTTTGGGATGCAGCAAAAGCAGTCCTAAGGGGGAAATACATCGCAATACAAGCATCCATTCAAAAACTGGAAAGAACTCAAATACAAAAGCTAACCTTACACATAAAGGAGCTAGAGAAAAAACAGCAAATAGATCCTACACCCAAGAGAAGAAGGGAGCTAATAAAGATTCGAGCAGAACTCAACGAAATCGAGACCAGAAGAACTGTGGAACAGAAAACAGAACCAGGAGTTGGTTCTTTGAAAGAATTAATAAGATAGATAAACCATTAGCCAGCCTTATGAAAAAGAAGAGAGAGAAGACTCAAATTAATAAAATCATGAATGAGAAAGGAGAGATCACTACCAACACCAAGGAAATACAAACGATTTTAAAAACCTATTATGAACAGCTATACGCCAATAAATTAGGCAATCTAGAAGAAATGGACGCATTCCTGGAAAGCCACAAACTACCAAAACTGGAACAGGAAGAAATAGAAAACCTGAACAGGCCAATAACCAGGGAGGAAATTGAAGCAGTCATCAAAAACCTCCCAAGACACAAGAGTCCAGGGCCAGATGGCTTCCCAGGAGAATTTTATCAAACGTTTAAAGAAGAAATCATACCTATTCTCCTAAAGTTGTTTGGAAAGATAGAAAGAGATGGGGTACTTCCAAATTCGTTCTATGAAGCCAGCATCACCTTAATTCCAAAGCCAGACAAAGACCCCGCCAAAAAGGAGAATTACAGACCAATATCCCTGATGAACATGGATGCAAAAATTCTCAACAAGATACTGGCCAATAGGATCCAACAGTACATTAAGAAAATTATTCACCATGACCAAGTAGGATTTATCCCTGGGACACAAGGCTGGTTCAACACCCGTAAAACAATCAATGTGATTCATCATATCAGCAAGAGAAAAACCAAGAACCATATGATCCTCTCATTGGATGCAGAGAAAGCATTTGACAAAATACAGCATCCATTCCTGATCAAAACTCTTCAGAGTGTAGGGATAGAGGGAACATTCCTCGACATCTTAAAAGCCATCTATGAAAAGCCCACAGCAAATATCATTCTCAATGGGGAAGCACTGGGAGCCTTTCCCCTAAGATCAGGAACAAGACAGGGATGTCCACTCTCACCACTGCTATTCAACATAGTACTGGAAGTCCTAGCCTCAGCAATCAGACAACAAAAAGACATTAAAGGCATTCAAATTGGCAAAGAAGAAGTCAAACTCTCCCTCTTCGCCGATGACATGATACTCTACATAGAAAACCCAAAAGTCTCCACCCCAAGATTGCTAGAACTCATACAGCAATTCGGTAGCATGGCAGGATACAAAATCAATGCCCAGAAGTCAGTGGCATTTCTATACACTAACAATGAGACTGAAGAAAGAGAAATTAAGGAGTCAATCCCATTTACAATTGCACCCAAAAGCATAAGATACCTAGGAATAAACCTAACCAAAGAGGTAAAGGATCTATACCCTAAAAACTACAGAACACTTCTGAAAGAAATTGAGGAAGACACAAAGAGATGGAAAAATATTCCATGCTCATGGATTGGCAGAATTAATATTGTGAAAATGTCAATGTTACCCAGGGCAATATACACGTTTAATGCAATCCCTATCAAAATACCATGGACTTTCTTCAGAGAGTTAGAACAAATTATTTTAAGATTTGTGTGGAATCAGAAAAGACCCCGAATAGCCAGGGGAATTTTAAAAAAGAAAACCATATCTGGGGGCATCACAATGCCAGATTTCAGGTTGTACTACAAAGCTGTGGTCATCAAGACAGTGTGGTACTGGCACAAAAACAGACACATAGATCAGTGGAACAGAATAGAGAATCCAGAAGTGGACCCTGAACTTTATGGGCAACTAATATTCGATAAAGGAGGAAAGACTATCCATTGGAAGAAAGACAGTGTCTTCAATAAATGGTGCTGGGAAAATTGGACATCCACATGCAGAAGAATGAAACTAGACCACTCTCTTTCACCATACACAAAGATAAACTCAAAATGGATGAAAGATCTAAATGTGAGACAAGATTCCATCAAAATCCTAGAGAAGAACACAGGCAACACCCTTTTTGAACTCGGCCATAGTAACTTCTTGCAAGATACATCCACGAAGGCAAAAGAAACAAAAGCAAAAATGAACTATTGGGACTTCATCAAGATAAGAAGCTTTTGCACAGCAAAGGATACAGTCAACAAAACTCAAAGACAACCTACAGAATGGGAGAAGATATTTGCAAATGACATATCAGATAAAGGGCTAGTTTCCAAGATCTATAAAGAACTTATTAAACTCAACACCAAAGAAACAAACAATCCAATCATGAAATGGGCAAAAGACATGAACAGAAATCTCACAGAAGAAGACATAGACATGGCCAACATGCACATGAGAAAATGCTCTGCATCACTTGCCATCAGGGAAATACAAATCAAAACCACAATGAGATACCACCTCACACCAGTGAGAATGGGAAAAATTAACAAGGCAGGAAACAACAAATGTTGGAGAGGATGTGGAGAAAAGGGAACCCTCTTACACTGTTGGTGGGAATGTGAACTGGTGCAGCCACTCTGGAAAACTGTGTGGAGGTTCCTCAAACAGTTAAAAATATACCTGCCCTACGACCCAGCAATTGCACTGTTGGGGATTTACCCCAAAGAGACAAATGCAATGAAACGCCGGGACACCTGCACCCCGATGTTTCTAGCAGCAATGGCCACGATAGCCAAACTGTGGAAGGAGCCTCGGTGTCCAACGAAAGATGAATGGATAAAGAAGATGTGGTTTATGTATACAATGGAATATTACTCAGCTATTAGAAATGACAAATACCCACCATTTGCTTCAACGTGGATGGAACTGGAGGGTATTATGCTGAGTGAAGTAAGTCAGTCGGAGAAGGACAAACATTATATGTTCTCATTCATTTGGGGAATATAAATAATAGTGAAAGGAAATATAAGGGAAGGGAGAAGAAATGTGTGGGAAACATCAGAAAGGGAGACAGAACGTAAAGACTGCTAACTCTGGGAAACGAACTAGGGGTGGTAGAAGGGGAGGAGGGCGGGGGGTGGGAGTGAATGGGTGACGGGCACTGGGTGTTATTCTGTATGTTAGTAAATTGAACACCAATAAAAAAAAATTAAAAATTAAAAAAAAAAGAGATTTAGTGTTTTCTGGTTTGATTTTCTGGATCTCAGCCTTTGAATGTTTCTTGGTTGGAGGAACCTACAGGATCTTGTCTTACATGTAGGGGACCTAACACAAGAAAAGGAACCAGGGTACGCACTTTGGCATTTTCCTCAATTTGTTTGAAGTCTTCCTTCTTCCTCTTTCTACCTTCAAAATTCTTCCTATACTTGTTTGTTGTAGTGTGTCAGGACATTTCAGTTGTAAGAGAGAAGACCTGCATGAATGGGAGCACTTCCTACTGTCCAGTGCTGGGGAATCTCATGGTGCCCATTCTGAATTCTTTCTTCCAGGGCTAGAATGGTGGGGAACCTGTTGAACTGCTGGAAGGGAGGAGATTTATCTTGACTCTCAAGCTGTGTAAATAAAAGACAAAGAACCTGATTGTTATTTTTACATTACTCTTTACAGTGTTTAGAAAAACAAATACATTCCATAACCAAGAACTCAATGTGAAAAGTTTTACAGGCCGGCTGGAAACCAGTAGAGCACAAATATCTGTCTTTCTGTTCTTAAATGCAGAGGAGTGGAGAGAAGAAATTTTTATTCCTTTTTTCTTTTATTTGTTTGTGTATAGAAATTTTATTCTGTAATAAGTTTACATTTAAGGAAATAAATACAAATATGGGATAGAGATCTCTATGTTTCACCTAGATTTTTCTAATGGTAACATTTTGTGTTGTTATGATATGTTTATAAAAATAAGTATTTACCAGTGGTGTGATAATCCTGAAAAAATTGCAGACTCAATCTGGATTTCAAAATTTGTTTGTTTGTTTGTTTGTTTGTTTATTTACTTATTTTAACACTGCTTTGCCTAAAATCAATCCAAGTAATAACATTGCATTTATTCATAAGGACATACTAAAATCCTCCAATGTATGAGTTTCAGGCTTTCTCTGTTCTTGATTTTGGGAATTTGGAGACAGCTGGTGTGGTATATTGTAGAATGTCCCAGAACATGGGTTTTTCTGATTTTTTCTCATGATTACATTAATTTTATGGATTTGGGGAGAAATAGCACAGAAGTGAATTGATGTTCTTAGTGCATCATTGGGAAGATGTGTCATACTAACATGACATATCATTGAGAGTATGGGTGGCGACAATGCATATTCGGGGCTATTTTATTTTATTTATTTATTTTTTTTGGAAGATTTTATTTTTATTCATGAGAGACACACACACACACACAGAGAGAGAGAGAGAGAGAGAGGCAGAGACACAGGATGAGGGAGAAGCAGGCTCCATGCAGGGTGCCTGACATGGGACTCCATCCCTGGTCGCCAGGATCACACCCGGGACTGAAGGCACTGCTAAATCGCTGAACCACCAGAGCTGCCCCATTTGGTGCTATTTTAAATGATTCTTTTTCTGTTCATAATCTATCTTATGTCAGTCTACTTGATTTTGGCCATTCTGATAATTGTGCAATGGTAGTCATTCATATTTGCTTTTGCTTTTCCCTAATGATATATAGTATGGAATAGAATATCACATGTTTATATGAAATCTCCCTATCTCCTTCTGTGAAATATCTGGTAATGTCTTTAACTTACTTTTTAGCCACTTTTTTTCTTGTGCTTTGTTTGAGAAATACATTGTATAACGTTTTTCCTTCCTTCCTTCCTTTTTCTTTCTTCCTTTTTCTTTCTTTCTCTCTCTTTATATCCTTTCTTTCTTTCCTTCTTATATATATTTGTATCTGTATACTTATGACTGCTCAACTCTCCAGAAGTTTGGCAATTTATCTGAAATACATTCTGCCTCTGGTTTATTGATTTTGTCTGTTAGGTTTTATTTTTGTCATGTTTCAGGGGAAATGGGACACATGTTCTCTAAGAGACATTTCACATCACATTTTCCAGTCATCCAGATCATACTAGAAGTGGAACCATACCAGTCAGGGCACCAGCTGCTCTCCATCGGCTTCTGTATTTCTGAAACCCCAAGTGTCTTTGTTCTGCTGCTATAATCTTTGCCTATGAGGTTGGCCAAATGTGCCAGCGTTTCTAATGACTTGGTGAAGAGGAAATAACTATGGTATGGGGTGACACCAGGGATGGTAGTAAAAGTCCTTATGAAGATCCCATCTCAAGGCCTAGAGAACACACAGTCTGAATCCATACATGCTACAAATGAGCTTCCAAACAACAAGCCATTTTGTTCAGGCCCAATGGATTGAGGACAGAACTCAGGAGGTTCGTCTGGTCTCAATTCCCCACATCTGCTTGTCACCTCTACAATGGAATTGCTAAAATTTCTCACTCCTCCCCTCTGCCCTTCCCCACACATTCTCTCTCTCTCATTCGAATAATAGTCTTGAAATATAATACATTATATATTTATCATATGTTTAATGCTTACATATTTCTGCAATATATTTCAAGTATATATTATGTATATATAGAGAGATTAGAAATTAGATGCAAAGATGAATATTTTTTTCTAAGAGAAAAAATTATCTGTTACCACAGACGACAGCATAGCATATTCCAGTTTAGCCCCCTGAAGAAGAGCTTGAACCATAAGGCAACTGGATGACTGGGGAGATGACCATCCTGTGCAAATAATGAGAGCAAGGGACTACAAATGACCGCCCTATGCATCTTTTCCTTCATCACTGAAAGGAACCCCTTGTTGATGAGGGAGGAGGTAAAGGGAAGAATCAGGACAGGACAGAGAAGCCCCACCACTCTGATCCCTGAGGACTCACTGGTGGCATTCCCATTTGCCCCTCATCAAATGTCTCTCACCTTAGACACAGGTAGCAATACTGATGATTTTTTAAAAAGCAAATTTGACCAGGTAAGGGATTGTCTCCCTCTGCCTGAACATCAGCTCTGAAAATGACTCCATGGGGATTGAGGATGAAATGTGCCTGGAGAAATTGAGTCAGAACTGAGAACTCATGAGACTCCAGGGACTCCTGTACAGCACAAAACTTCACTGAGGACACTGCCTGCTCAGTTTGCAGGAATTTGTGTATTTTCTTAGACACCTGGCCCAGAAGTCTGGTCTCACAGGACCCATGCGACAGAGCCCCCTGTTGTGCTAACATGCTTAGCCCACCATCTCCTCTGACTCCACCCAACACTCCTGGAATGGTGTCCAGACTGTGTAATTGGATCATTTTAATGTCACTGCCCAGGAAAGGAGAATGAGGAGTTGCCCTTGTCAACTTTGGCCCTGACACTTATTTTCAAAAAACTAATGGTCTCCAGACAGTTAAATACATGATAAATTGAATTGTGCTCATATTACCAGATATTTCAGAATTACCTGTCATGGAGTTTGCTTCTTCCAGGTGCCTCAGGTCCATACCACTCTATCATCCTCTTGAAAGAAGTAAAGGTCATAAGGTTCTCAGGGTACCAAAGTGGCTCACACCTTGTAATAATTCTATGTGAATTCTTCTTTCGTTTGAATGTTGTTGTTGTTTTCTTGTTACCATGTAAATTTCCTGTCAAGTCTGCATCCCTCACTGCTAAGGCTTTTCAGCCTATATTTGCTATGACAATATAATGCCATCAGGGGAAATGTGTCTTCCACTCCTACTGATTTGTCTGAGATCAATTTTTCCCTTGAATGTTAGCCAGAAATTCTAATTTGCTTGTCCCTCTGATATACTTTGTATTTCTAGGCTCATTCTGTTATTTACTCAGCATGATGATTCCTATTAAGAGAACCTTACTATAAATGAACCTCTCCTCACTTCTGAGGTGTTCTTCAACCTCCCCTGCACTGACACCATCATGGTCCTTCACTTTAATTACATTAGACTCTAACCTAGAAATATTGTTCAGAGTTCCATGGAAGTCACTGGAGTTGTGTGTCTAAGATCTGAGTCCAATAAACAGCTATTGTCTAACATCTTGCCTAATAGGGAACCAGAGGGGATGAACAGTAGACAGTGAAGGATTGAACCAGGAGAGTGTCCAAATGGCAGGATGACACCAAGTGTGTAGATGTATTTGAATGAATGTGGTTGAAGCTTCACTATATTAAGTCATCCAATCCATTGCCACCGTGTCTTCTCACTTACTGAAATCTGCTTAATTTTTGGCAATCTTTTGTAGTTTTCAGTTTACATTTTTTTCCTACTCGTTATATTACCTCCTAAATGTTTTATTCTTTTTGATGCTATCCTAAATAGAATTGTTTATTAGTATCTTTTTTGGGCTTCTTCATTTTGGATATAGACAACACTACCTGGTTGGGATAGGGCATTACCACTTGAACTCCTGTGGGAGATACTAGATAGATCTCATTGAGGATTGATGATAGAGTTTGTTCCCTATTTTGGAAGAGTAGGAACAAGTAATGAAACAGGAAGCTCTGCAACCGTGACCTTAAAATAAGCAATCTAACATGATTGACTGTATGCACAGGAAAAAGTAGATGACTAAATAAAATGGCTGTTGCCTCGACCCCTTATGGGGAAAATAGAAAACTCTAAAGCTTTTTCTTCTTTTCCAGTTTGACATACATCTGATTTATGTTTTCTAGAACCTATGTAATCATTTGTGAAACATGTATTTCACAAGGACCAAGAATTCTCCGGTTGATGCAGTCAAAGGAGTAAGAGATGGGGTGAAGAAGGAGCTTCCCTCTTTGTTCCTGACACTGATTTTGGCAGGAGGGAGAGGAGAGATATGCTTCCAGCTCTTTGCTTCCTCAGGATGTGGCCCCTGGTAGAGGACACCCTCCTCCCTACAAGGAGCTTTTCTCTGCTGGTTCCCCAGCTTCCACTCCCTCCTCCAAGCTCTAACATCTCCCCCATCTCCTCACTGGACCATAATTCCCCTTCTCTGAGAACAATGATATCTAGGGAATAACCCTCAAGTTTTGACACACACCTACAACTGCTGGATTATTTGAAGGTTGATTTTTAAAAAAGTATATTTCATTCCAATTAGACATCCTTATTGTCTATTCATGCTGGAATCATGCAGTGAGTAACTATAAGTTTCTGGTAATAAATTATTTCCCATATAATGGTACCTTGTTTAATTGATTCATATGTTCCACTACTGAGACTTCTTCAGATACAAATAAAGAAGTTATAGAAGTTATTCAGTATTGAATCTCTAAGACCCAGATATTCATAAAGTACATAATTTTAAAATATGCTGTAATATCTGAAATGTATATAAATATCTAAAATACATAGATATAGATGGGATATGACATATGAATAACAAAAAGGTCAGATTTTGAAAATAAGGGTAATTTGTGTTGAGGAGGACGGGGACCATCTAAGTGAGTCCTTAGGGGAGGAGGTTGTCAAAGACCAGCAGTCCTCCCCTGAGATATGTGGGTCTGCCCCACCTCTGAACTCTCCAAGTGAGGAAGGATCTGAATGAGGATTCTAGGAAAGATTCATGGACCTTCAACAAAATTAATGTTCCCTTGCAAAGATGCATCTTCTCTATATAAGGTAGGGGCCTATCCCCATACATCTACTCCACATATTTGCCCGTCTCTGCTTCTGGTCTTAGACAAAGGCAAGTGTAAGAAGAAGAAATCAGAGACAGAATTA
This sequence comes from Canis lupus familiaris, assembly GCF_011100685.1. NCBI lineage: Eukaryota > Metazoa > Chordata > Mammalia > Carnivora > Canidae > Canis > Canis lupus. The sequence goes on from NW_023330919.1 coordinate 33,325, forward strand.
TGAAACTCTGTCATAGAAAATGGTGTTTCAGGGAAAGGCCCTCTCTGGGCCTGTTGAAGAATGAGAGAGGCGTTTTTCAAGGAATCCCAGATGAAGGGGAGATTTTAACCATGTACTCTGAAAATGGAGATGATTCATATTTGGAGAACCAAATCAATAACAGAGGGATAGGAAGTCAAAAGTTACAAGATGTCCAGGAGAGGAGAGAAGGTTAAGCAAAAAGTGCAGGGTGAGAGAGGACTATCTAAGGCAAAGGAAATGGACCTCCTCTGCCTAGATCATTGCGGGTTCTCCAGCATAGGGCCCCTGCCCCTCCAAAGGAGAGCTATCTGAGGAACCTGTGGAATGTGTTAGAGTGAATGGATGAGGGCATGAGGAAGCTAGATAGATACAAAAAACCTGGGAGAAGATTGATACTTTCAAAGCTCAGGCTCCTGTCAGGTCAGAGAAGCCCCTGTGATCTTAACAACTTGTCATCTGCCACTCACCTTAATCTTCCAGTTTGAGGGAACTCCCCCACACTCCTCTCAGGACACCCCCCAGTTATTCTTCCCATCACAAGGGTCCTATCCTCAGTTGCCCTCTCTGACATTTGGTCACCTGAACAAGGACCTTAATCATGCTGACTTTGTAGTTCCTGGAGCTCATGTGTGCAGACTAGAAACAGGTGGGTATTCTGGAATCCCACACCGTGGAGGGGTGACATGGTGAGCACCACGTCCTGTAAGTGAAGGCAGGATCTGCTCTCTGAGCTACACTGGGGTAGCAGACGGTGTTCTCATGTGCATTGTAGGTCACAATGGGGCATTGAACCATGAAGGAAATGACAGTGCAGCCTCCTGGGCACAACGATGAGATCTGCAGACAGAGTCTTACTCCTTCTTTCCTTTTGCTCTTGGGAATGGAGTCACTCATGACATATGGGGTCACATTCCCCATGACTGTTCCCTACATGATTCTGGACTGGTGATGCCTTTAGTCACAGGAAGAAGGAAGAGATGATGTAGGTTTCCATGAGGGTTGAGAAATGCCACCATCCAGTTTCACCAGGGGGTTACAGAGTCACAGCAGAGAAGAGCCTCAAATGGGTGGAGTCCTGCTCCAAGTCCCACTGAAGCAGGTTCAGGCCCTTCTCATGTGTCAAGAAAGTGGGCATCAGTCCTTCTAACTTGCCAGTCGCAATGGCCCAGAGCTTCCTGGTGTCCACACAATCATGACCTGTATTTAAATCAAAATAGTGCTTCATAGTCAGGTTTATCAATTTCAGAATAAGATAAACCTCTTGAAAACTTTTAAATGAAAATGTATCATATGCAAATATGGAAATAAGTAATGAAATGTGGACACAAATAAAGAATGATAAATATGGGTTAATAATAAATAACAGGTACACTTTATTAAGAAGAAGAAAAAAGTCCAAAAATGCTTAAATAAACCAATTTCCTTAGAAAAATTACACAATGTTATTAGGAACTTTTCTTCAAAAGACATAAGATACAGGGAGCTTCCAAAGAGAAACTAACTAAAATAAAGATACAGCCATTCTAAATCTTTGGGAAATGGCATAGCAGTCCTAAGAGGGAAATACATTGCAATAGAAACATCCCTCAAAATTTTTGAAAAAAACCCTAATACACAAGATAACCTCACACCTAAAGAAACTGGAGAAGAATAGCAAATAAAACATACACCAAGCAGAAGAAGAAAGCAAAACTCAATGAAGTAGACCCAGAAGAACTGTAGAAGAGATCAACAAAACAAGGTGTTGGTTCTTTGAAAGAAGTAATAAGAAATATAAACCATTAGACATCCTTATTTAAAAGAAGAGAGAAATGACTCGAATTAATAAAATCATAAATGAAAAATGAGAGATCACAACCAATACCAAGGAAATACAAATGATTTTCAAAACATATTATGAGAAGCTATACACCAATAAATTAGGCAATCTAGAAGAAATGGACACATTTCTGGAAAAATGCAAATATTTTATTATAAAAATGCACAACTATAATAGGAAGAAACAGAAAACCTGAAGAGGCCAATAACCAGGGGGGGGAATTGAAGCAGTCATCAAAAACCTTCCAAGACACAAGAGTCCAGAGCCAGATGGCTACCCAAGGGAATCTATCAAACGTTTAAAGAAGAAATAATGCCGTTTCTACTAAAAATGTTCCAAAGAATAGAGAGGGATGGGATACTGCCAAACTCATTCTATTAGGCCAGCATCACCTTAATCCCAAAACCAAACAAACCCCACTAAAAAGGAGAAGTATACATCAATATCCCTGATGAACACAGATGCAAAAATTCTCAACAAGATATTAGCCAATAGGATCCAATAGTACATTAAGATTATTCACCATGACCAAGTGGGATTTAATCGGGGAATTCAAGGTTGGTTCAACAATCATACAACAATAAACGTGATACATCACATCAACAAGAGAAAAAACAAGTATCATATGATCCTCTCATTAGATGCAGAGAAAGCATTTGACAAAATACAGCATCCATTCCTGATCCAAACTCTTCATAGTGTAGGGATGGAGGGAACATTCCCCAACATCTTGAAAGCCATCTATGAAAAGCCCACAGCAAATATCATTCTCAATGGGGAAATACTGAGAGCCTTTCCCCTAAGATCAGGAACAAGACAGGGATGTCCGCTCTCACCACTGTTCTTTAAGATAGTACTAGAAGTCCTAGCCTCAGCAATCAGGCAACAAAAAGAAATAAAACGCACTCAAATTGGCAAAGAGTATGTCAAGCACTCCCTCTTTGCAGATGACATAATACTGTACGTATAAACCCAAATGATTCCACCCCAAGGTTGTGAAACTCATACAGCAATTTGGCAAGGTGGAGGATACAAATTCAATGCCCAGAAATCAGTGGCATTTCTATACACTAACAATGAGATTGAAGAAAGAGAAATTAAGGAGTCATTCTCTTCAGAGAGTTGGAAAAAAAAATCTTAAGATTTTTGTGGAATCAGAAAAGACCCCAAATAGCCAGGGGAATTTTAAAAAAGAAAACCATAGCTGGGGGCATCACAATGCCAGATTTCAGGTTGTAATTCAAGGCTGTGGTCATCAAGACAGTTTTGTACTGGCACAAAAACAGACACATAGATCAATGGAAAAGAATAGAGAATCCAGAAATGGCCCCTCAACTCTATGGTCAACTAATATTTGACAAAGCAGGAAAGACTATCCACTGGAACAAAAACAGTCTCTTCAATAAATGGTGCTGGGAAAATTGGACATCCACATGCAGAAGAATGAAACTAGACCAATCTCTTGCACCACACACAAAGATAAACTCAAAATGGATGAAAGATCTAAAAGTGAGACAAGATTCCATCAAAATCCTAGAGGCGAGCACAGGCAACACCCTTTCTGAACGCGGCCACAGCAACTTCTTGCAAGATACATATAAGAAAGCAAGGGAAACAAAATAAAAAATGAATTATTGGGACTTCATCAAGATAAAAAGCTTCAGTGCAGCAACATTAACAGTCAACAAAACTAAAAGACAGCCTACAGAATGTGGGAAGATATTTGCCAATGACATATAAGATAAAGGGCTAATATCCAAGATCTTTAAAGAACTTAAAGTCAACACCCAAGAAAAAATAATCCATCATGAAATGGACAGAAGCCATAAACAGACTTTTTTTCCAAAGACCTGCATGTGGCACAAAAAGTACATGAGAAAATGCTGCAAGTCACTTGTCGTCAAGGAAACACAAATCCAAATCACAATGAGATACCACATTACACCAGTGAGAATGGCTAACATTAACAAGACAGGAAGCAACAAATGTTGGAAAGAATTGGAGAAAGGAGAACTCTCTTGCACTGTTGGTGGGAATTCAAGCTGTTACAGCCACTCTGGGAAACAGTCCAGAGGATTCTCAAGAAGGTAAAAATAGAGCTACACTAGTCCCAGTAATTACACTACTGGGTATTTGCCCCAGAGATCCAGATGTAGTGGAATGATGGGACGCCTGCACCCCAGTGTTCATAGCAGCAATGTCCACAATAGCCAAACTGTGGAAGGAGCCACCATATCCTTTGACAGATGAATGGACAAAGGGGATATATACAATGCAATATTACTCTGCCATCATAAAGGATGAATTACCTACAATTTCTGTTGACCTGATGGAACTGGAAGGTATTTTGTTGAGTGAAATAAGTCAATTGGAGAAAGACTATCATCAAATGGTTACACTCATATGTGGAATATAAGAAAGAGTGAAAAGGACTATAAGGGAAAGGAGCAAAACTGGGTGGTGGGAAGTTTGGGAGGAAGACAAACCATAAGAGAGTCCTGACTCTGGGAAACAAAGAAAGGGTTTCAGAAGGGGAGGAGAGTAGGGGACAGGGTGACTGGGTGAGAGGCACTAAGGAAGGCATTGATGGGATGGGCACTGGTGTTATATGTTGACAAATTTTGTTTAAAGAAATAATTTTTTTTTAAAAAAATTTTATGCCTGGGTGGCTCAGGTGGTTAATAACCTGCTTTCAGCTCAAGACATGATGCTGGGGTCCTGATATCCATTCCAGCATAGGGCTACATGCTGGGCAAGGAATCCTTTGTCCCTCTCCCTCACCTCCCCCTTATCTCATGCCATCTCTCTCTTTCAGATAAATACATAAAATATTTTCTGTGTTGAAATTACACATTTAGGGATGCCTAGGTGGTTCATAGTTTGCCGTCTGCCTTTGGCTCAGGGCATGATCCTAGAGTCCCAAGATGGAGTCCCACATCAGGCTCCCTACAGGGGGTTTGCTTCACCCTCTGCCTATGTCTCTGCCTCTCTCTGTGTAGCACTCATGAATGAATAAATAAAATTTTTGAAAAAATTAATACCCACCATTTGCTTCAACGTGGATGGAACTGGAGGGTATTATGCTGAGTGAAGTAAGCCAGTCAGAGAAGGACAAACATTATATGTTCTCATTCATTTGGGGAATATAAATAATAGTGAAAGGGAATATAAGGGAAGGGGGAAGAAATGTGTGGGAAATATCAGAAAGGGAGACAAAACGTAAAGACTGCTAACTCTGGGAAACGAAATAGGGGTGGTGGAAGGGGAGGAGGGCGGGGCGTGGGAGTGAATGGGTGATGGGCACTGGGGGTTATTCTGAATGTTAGTAAATTGAACACCAATAAAAAATAAATTTAAAAAAAAATTAATATGCATCTATAGGGGCTCCTTGCTAGCTCATTCACTGGAGGGTGGGATTCTTGATCTTGGTTGTAGGACTGAGCCCGATGCTTTATGTAGAGGTTCCTGAAAACTAAAATCTTAGAAAAAAGAAAATATAAATATAAGTGTAATATTTCCTAAAACATAGTATGCTGGTGTGTGCTATCGTCTGTATGGATTTCATCTATTCTACACATTTTATGAGCAAGAAAGTATTAGTGGTGTTAAGATTTTAGGATTAATAAACATTTTATCTAACAGTTTAGAGGGTCCATGGATATTGCCTTTAAGAAAGGAAAGAGTTACAGGGAGGCACCATTTCAGGCCAGCATCCCCGAGGATTATGCTCTACTGAGGTCACCAGTAAAGGGATTCACTACCTTAGGGCCTGTGTCCCTGCTTGGGAGCTATGGCCCCAGGACTGTGGCCCACCCACTCATCTGTCTCTGTCACTGTGCTTAGCATCACTGTCATACACTTGACTGTAAGCTCCACAGATGCTTCTCAATGAGAGGACCAGATAAAAGGACCCAGGGGTTTTTGTCTCACTTCCTCCTTATCTGAGATGTTGTGGGTAAGTGAAGCTGCTCCCACTGACATGTTCTGCAACAGAGTAGTCGTCAGCCTCGTCCTCAGGCTGGGCTCCTGTGATGATGAGGGCGGCTTTGTTCCCAGAGACGGATCCAGAGAAGTGATCAGGGACACCAGAGGGGCGGCTGTTTGTGTTGTAGATAACTGTGCTAGGAGCCTGGCCTGGGGTCTGCTGGTACCAGCTGGGGTAGTTACTTGTAGTGACTGACCCAGAGCTGAGGCCACAAGTGAGTGTGAGTGTCCCTCCTGGAGACACTGACAGTGATGGTTCCTGGGTCACCACAATCTGAGAATCAGCTCCTAAAACCAAAAAGAGAGAAAGGTGCTATTTTGGGAGACAAGGATCACGTGAATCCCTGCTTCTCTGTGCCCCGAACAGATGCAGAGTCCATTTCCGTGACCTGAGTCATAAGTAAGGAGCCCGAGAAGAAACACCGTCCAGGCCATGGTTGGGATCCTCACTAGAGGTGGGCTCCACAGGCTCTTTGGCTGGCGAAGGGTGTTCCAGGACCTTTTCATGACTCCAGACCTATGAGAATAAGCAAGTGTTTTATGCAAATCAGCTTCCTCTCTCTTCCTGCCCCACAGTCACCTAAAAGTCACCTGGGAGATCTTGAAAGGGACCCATGCTGGGACTTCACACACACAAATGTCTGCAGGGTGACCTGGGACACAGACTGGCAGGAAGACATCTTTCTCCAAATCAATGACCTATGACTCTGGTGATGTCCATCCCAAAGTTCCTCGCTGAGAATCCTGACAGCTGTATGAGGAGATGGATACATTCTCCAACTCCTGGCCCAGCCTCTAAATCACCTCAACTCTAATCCCTCTCTGGGACATTTTCTTCCCTCCCCAGGGACATTGCTCCTTGTCTCTTTGGAGATCTTAGCAGTCACTCCTCCAGCCATGAGGACACTGGGAATCTCAGAGTCTATGTGACAGATGTAATGATGGTGCTCTTCTCTTCGTTTTTTTTTTAAATTATTATTATTATTTTTTTAATTTTTATTTATTTATGATAGTCACAGAGAGAGAGAGAGAGGCAGAGACACAGGCAGAGGGAGAAGCAGGCTCCATGCACCAGGAGCCCGATGTGGGACTCGATCCCGGGTCTCCAGGATCACGCCCTGAGCCAAAGGCAGGCGCCAAACCGCTGCGCCACCCAGGGATCCCTCTTCTCTTCGTTAATCAGGGACCATGTCTGCAGTAGTCCAGGGCGAGCTGACCAAGGATGTCTCTTTATCAGAAATCAACCCAACACTCTGCGAACTAGTGAGTCTCATGGACCATTTTGAACTCAATTTCCCATTGTGTTCTGCTGAGAATCAGAAGGTCCTGGAAGGCTGGGGAAGGAACCTGGAGAAGGAGGACTTGCAGGAGCAAAAGGAGTCTCCAGGAACAGGGGAAGATGAGGCTCAGGGCTCATGTTTGCCCAAGTGTTAGATACCAAAATGCCTGCCATTCATTTTGCAACTACTTGTAAATTGTTGATTTGATAAACCATGCATGTTCTTTTTTCCTTTCTCTTCATGTTTGAGATCCTAAACTCATATCAGAGAAAAACAATCATATTCATGATCTTCCAGTTAAACTAAGGCATCCCTGACACTTTAAAAAACATTAGGTAATTTCACATCTATCAAATTTTGAGATGAGGAATGATATTCATACAAAGAAAGAAGAAGGAATGGGGAAAGCTAAAAACACAAACAGTATCTATTTCCATAGATAATTATAAAGTAGTGACATAAATGAGAAAGTCCAATAAGAAATAAGAACTGAAATGATAGCATACAAAGGACTCAGGCACTTAATGCCTATTTCATCAAGAGCACAACTGAAAGTCATAGTTCGAGCAAGGGACCCTGACGGTGGCCATCTGGACACATTGCTCCAGGCCTTCCCCAGGGTCCTTTTGACCTTCCTGTGGGGCAGATCTGGGCGGGGGTGATCTGTAGCCACAGCAGAATGGAGGGATTGATAGATTGGATACAGAATCACCCAAGTTCCCAGGAGTCTTCTTAGGCAGGAAGGTGATAGAGCAGGGCCCCCTGTTGGTCCTGTGTGATTCTACATGAGTCAGGCAGGAGCTTCCTCTGGGCAGTCTGGTACCTCTGAGAGGACATACTGATGCAGGCTGAACGGGGTGCTCTAGAGATCACAGTGTCCCCTGTGGTGCATCCTGTCACATCACTGTTCTCTCCCACAGGGCATGAAATATAGTTCATCTTGAATTAACTGGGGAGTCACAGTAATCAGCCAGCCTCCCTCACCTTGAAGGGAGCCCTGAGCCACCACTAGAACCTGTCTCAGGCATCCCTAAGGCTTCCCAGGTCAGAGGAATCCTTTCCTACTGGGAAGGTCTGGAGCCGCTGGTGAGCACAAGGTTTGGAAACTGGGTGTGGAGATCCCAGGGCCCAGGAGCCCCTCCCAAAGTTGGAAGATGCAGACAGAAACCCTGTCCCCAAGATTCCATCAAAGTCCTAGAAGAGAACGCAGGAAACACACTTTTTGAACTCAGCCACAGTAACTTCTTGCAAGATACATCCACGAAGGCAAAAGAAACAAAAGCAAAAATGAACTATTGGGACTTCATCAAGATAAGAAGCTTTTGCACAGCAAAGGATACAGTCAACAAAACTAAAAGACAACCTACAGAATGGGAGAAGTTTTTTGCAAATGACGTATCAGATAAAGGGCTAGTTTCCAAGATCTATAAAGAACTTCTTAAACTCAACACCAAAGAAACAAACAATCCAATCATGAAATGGGCAAAAGACATGAAGAGAAATCTCACAGAGGAAGACACAGACATGGCCAACATGCACATGAGAAAATGCTCTGCATCACTTGCCATCAGGGAAATACAAATCAAAACCACAATGAGATACCACCTCACACCAGTCAGAATGGGAAACATTAACAAGGCAGGAAACCACAAATGTTGGAAACAACAAATGTTGTTACACTGTTGGTGGGAATGTGAACTGGTGCAGCCACTCTGGAAAATTGTGTGGAGGTTCCTCAAAGAGTTAAAAACAAACAACATATAAAACAAACAAACAACAACAAGAAAAAAGAAACCCTGTCCCCCACTGGCTCTAGGGTGATGCAGGCTGTCCCCAGGGAGAGCTGTCTTTGGGCTGTGCTGCTCATCACTGAAGGACCATGCTGATGCATTCCGTTCATGAGGGTCTATGGTACCCAGGAGTCCCATCAGTGGGACGAAGTGTGAGCAGGTAAAGCTAGAGCATGCCCAGGATGTAAACAACAACAACAACAAAAAGAATGAGATGGGCAGCCCCGGTGGCACAGTGGTTTAGCGCCGCCTGCAACCCAGGCCGTGATCCTGGAGACCCTGGATCGAGTCCCACGTCAGGCTCTCTGTATGATGCCTGCTTCTCCCTCTGCCTCTCTCTCTCTCTCTCTCTGTATCTATGAATAAATAAATAAAAAATCCTAAAAAAACAAAACCAATGAGATATAGCTTTCCTGACACAAGAGAAGTCATTTTAGTCTGGGATCTCTGTCCTAGTATCTCTCCTTTCCTAGCACACATCTTGCAGATCTAGCTAAGATTTAAAAAGAAATACAAAACAAACAACACAAAACACAATCAGTAGCTGAGAATTTTAACAGGACAAAGAGAATGGGGCCCTGACAGTCTCTACCAGGCCAGGAGAGATCCTGACCACATCAGAGAACACAAATCAGTGGTGAACCCTCCAGTGCTGATTCAAAGTAATCCAGACCCTGCACTCCTGACCTCAAAGGAGGAGCCCAAACCCTTTGTGGTTTACACTGGCTCTGAGAGCAGGTCCTCAGCGCCCTCCCCCTGTGGGACAGTGACCTCTGCTTCACTCCTGAACAAAGAAACTATTTGGGCAGCCCCAGGTGGCTCAGCTGTTTAAAATTGCCTGCAGCCTGGGGCATGATCCTGGAGACCCAGGATGGAGTCCCTAGTCTGGTCCCTGCGTGGAGCCTGCTTCTCCCTCTCCCTGTGTCTCTGCCTCTCTCTGTCTCTCTCGGTGTGTGTTTGTGTGTGTCTCTCATGATTAAATAAACAAAATCTTTAAAAAAAGAAAAGAAACTATTTAACTTTTATCCATACCTGATCCCTGCAAAACTCACAATCTGGCATTCTCACTCTTATACATTTATGAGAATATATTTATTAGCACAGGTCTTAAGATTGTTTTTCTAATAATATATTTATTTTTATTGGTGTTCAATTTACCAACATACAGAATAACATTTCCTCCATTTCTTCTAGATTGCCTAATTTATTGACATATAGCTGTTCATAATATGTTTTTAAAATCATTTGTATTTCCTTGGTGTTGGTAGTGATCTCTCCTTTCTCATTCATGATTTTATTAATTTGAGTCTTCTCTCTCTTATTTTTAATAAGGTTGGCTAAAGGTTTATCTATCTTATTAATTCTTTCAAAGAAACAACTCCTGGTTCTGTTGATCTGTTCCACATTTCTTCTGGTCTCGATTTCGTTGAGTTCTGCTTGAATCTTTATTAACTCTCTTCTTCTGCTTGTGTAGGATCTATTTGCTGTTTTTTCTCTAGCTCCTTTATGTGTAAGGTTAACTTTTGTATTTGAGTTCTTTCCAGGGTTTGAATGGATGCTTGTATTGCGATGAATTTCTCCCTCAAGACTGCTTTTGATGTATCCCAAAGATTTGACAGTAGTATCTTCATTCTCATTAGTTTCCATGAATGTTTTTAATGCTTCCTTAATTTCCTGGTTGACCCTTTCATCTTTTAGCAGGATGGTCCTTAACCTCCACGTGTTTGAAATCCTTCCAAACTTCTTGTTGTGATTTAGTTCCAGTTTCAATGCATTATTGTCTGAAAATACGCAGGAGATGGTTCCAAATTTTTGGTATTGGTTAAGACCCGATTTGTGACCGAGTCGGTGGTCTATTCTGGAGAAAGTTCCATGTGCACTTTAGAAGAATGTGTATTCAGTTGCGTTTGGATGTAAAGTTCTGTAAATATCTGTGAAATCCATCTGGTCCAGTGTACCACTTAAAGCTCTTGTTTCTTTCGAGATGTTGTGCTTAGAAAATCTGTTGATTGTAGAAGGTGCTACATTCAACTCACCAACTGTAAGTGTATTATTATCTAAGTATGTCTTAACTTTGGTTGTTAATTGATTGATATAGTTGGCAGCTCCCACTTTCGGAGCATCAATATTCACTATTGTTAGGGCCTCTTGTTGGATAGATCCATTAAGTATGATATAGTGTCTCTCTTCATCTCTTACTACAGGCTTTCGGATAAAATTTAGTTTATTTGTTATGAGGACTGCTACCCCTGCTTTCTTTTGAGGGCCATTTGAATGGTACATGGTCCTCCAACCTTTTATTTTCAGGCTGTAGGTGTCCTTCTGTCTAAAATGAGTCTCTTGTAGAGAGCAACTAGATGTGTCCTGCTTTTTTATCCAGTCTGAAACCCTGCGCCTTTTGATGGGGTCTTTAAGCCCATTCACATTCAGAGTTACTATTGAAAGATATGAATTTAGTGTCATCATGATGCCTATTCAGTCCCTGTTTTTGTGGATTGTTCCCTTGGACTTGCTCTTTCCTTTACAGAATCCCCCTTAGTATTTCTTGCTGAGCTGGTTTAGAGGTCACATATTATTTCAGTTCCTGCCTATGTTGGAAGCCCTTTATCTCTCATTCTATTCTGAATGAGAGCTTTGCTGGATAGAGTATTCTTGGCTGCATGTTCTTCTCATTTAGGACCCTGAATATATCCTGCAAGCCCTTTCTGGCCTGCCAGGTCTCTGTGGAGAGGTCTGTGGTAATCTAATATTTCTCCTTAAAAGTTAGAGTTTTCTTGTCTCTTGCTGCTTTAAGGATCTTCTCTTTATCTTTGTAATTTGCAAGCTTCACTATTAATTGTCGAGGTGTTGAACGGTTTTTATTGATTTGCGGGGTGGGGGGATCTCTCTATTTCCTGGATCTGAATGCCTGTTTTCCTTCCCAGATTAGGAAAGTTTTCAGCTAGGATTTGTTCAAATACATATTTTTGCCCTCTCTCCCTTTCGGCGCCCTCGGGAACCCCAATTAAACGTAGGTTTTTTCTTCCTCAGGCCGTCGTTTATTTCCCTTATTCTGTCTTCATGGTCTTTTAATTTTCTGTCTCTTTTTTCCTCAGTTTCCCTCTTTGCCATCATCTTGTCTTCTATGTCACTCACTCATTCTTCCACCTCGTTAACCCTCATCGTTAGAACTTCTAGTTTATTTTTTTTTATTTTTTTTATTTTTTAATTTTTATTTATTTATGATAGTCACACAGAGATAGAGAGAGAGGCAGAGACATAGGCAGAGGGAGAAGCAGGCTCCATGCACCGGGAGCCCGACGTGGGATTCGATCCCAGGTCTCCAGGATCGCGCCCTGGGCCAAAGGCAGGCGTCAAACCGCTGCGCCACCCAGGGATCCCTAGAACTTCTAGTTTAGATTGCATCTCATTCAATTGATTTTTAATTTCTGCCTGATTGGATCTAAATTCTGCAGTCATGAAGTCTCTTGAGTCCTTTATGCTTTTTTCTAGAGCCACCAGTATCTGTATAATAGAGCTTCTGAATTGGCTTTCTGACATTGAATTGTAATCCAGATTTTGTAACTCTGTAGGAGAGAGGACTGTTTCTGATTATTTGTTTTGAGGTGAGGTTTTACCTCTAGTCATTTTGCTCAGTGCAGAGTGACCAAAAACAAGTTGTATTGGGAAAAGGAGAAAAAGAGAGAGAAGTAAAGAAAAGAGAAAAAGAAAAAAAAGAAGAAAAAAAGGAAAAAAGAGAAGAAAAAGAGAAAGAAAAAGAAGGAAAGGCAAGAAAAGGGTGGGGGAAGCAATCAGAAATCAAAAAGACTAAAAAAAACACGGTGGAGTATCTTCTGATTCTGTATACTTTAAGTCTCTTGACTTCCCCTGGAACTTGTCTGTCTAGCTGGTCTTCTGAGGGAGGGGCCTGTTGTGCTGATTTTCAGGTGTTAGCACTTGGGGGAGCTGCTCTGCCCCCTGCCTGGTGCAGGGCTCAGTGGGGGTTGTTTACCCTGAGAGGCCGCAGGAGGAACAACCCCAGTGGCTGTGGCAGCTCTGGAAACCTGGCTTCAGCTCCCACAGGAACTACTCTGTCTGCAGGACCTGGAGGCTCTGGGGGCGTGGCCGCTGATCTGCTCAGCTTGGGGCAGGAGCGTCCTTGCTGTCCTGAGCCCTCCTGGCCTCTGCCTCTTCCGGGGGGAGGCCAGATCCTGGGCTGTGTTCCGGCGCCCTGTGTTCCTGGTCTGCTCTGTTGGATTCGTGCTCTCGGCCACACAGTCCCCTCCGCGGAGCCGTGCCCAAGCCCCTCAGAGCTGCTCCCAGAGCCGCGAAGCTCCCTCTGCATGGAGCCTCTTCCTCTGCCGGAACCACCACCACTGAGCTGCTCCCATGGCCAGGCAGCCCCCTACGCAGAGCCGCTGCGGGAACCCATCTGAGCTGCTCCGGGTCCCCTGTGCTCGCTGCAGCCCTTAGGGATCTCGGCGCACTCTCCTGAGCATGCTGCAGGTGTCTGTTAGTGTCCCAGGGAGCCTGAGGGCTTCCCTGCCCTCCTGGGGTCCTGCTCTAACTTCCTGCGGGCGCCTTTCTGCCCGGGAAGATTGGTGCAGCTCCCGCTTCTCCGGGACAGAGCTTTCCTGTCCTGGAGACACTGGCCCTGGCCTCAGCCTGGCTCCTTGCAGGGCCCCTCCCCCTTGGAGGCCTTTTGTTTCTTTATTTCTTTTTCCCCATCTTCCTATCTTGATAGAAGCATGAACTCTTCTCACTGTAACGTTTCAGCTGTTCTCTCTTTAAATCTCAGGCCCAATTCATAGATTTTCAGGATGATTTAAAGGTTATCTAGGTACTTTGGTGGGGACAGGTGATTTGGGGACCCTACTCTTCTGCCATCTTGCCCCTCCTCTCCTCTGCAAGTATTAGATAATGCAATTAGACAAGAAAAATCACTGGCTGCATCTTGTAATGGATGGGAATGGACAGGTAGTCATTCTAAAAGGTGCAAATACAGAATCCAGCAATACATAGTCCAGTCCTGGTGCAGCCATAACAGAAGAAAACTCCCCAATTGTATGAATAATCCATGATCCTACTGATGACTAATGAGGGGATGAGATATTTCTGGAAACTTCTATGAATAAGTAAATGAAAACCCAGGAATCCTGAGATGTCAGGAGTCAGATCCACACCTGCCAGTCCCAGTCATGAACTTCAGTGCAAAGACATTCTGTGTCCCACCATGAATGGGGATGTCTTTTTTATGTCTTTTTGGAACTTGGTCTAGAAAGGGTTGCTGTGAGTGACTTGAGGATAGAAGGAAAGGAGGATCCCTTCCTCCGAGGCAGTACCCTGGCTGGACCAACCTCAGACACAACATAGAGCCCAGAGATCCTCTGGAGCTGAGCTGCTTACAAGGACAGACGTGTTTGTAGGTTCCTGTACATCAGCCTCCTCCCAGGAAAGCAGGGGTTCAGGGCATCTCATGGCTTTCCTGGTGACAGGAACTCTGTTACACTGAGTGTCACTGGTATTACTTATTGATGGGGATTATGCTATTTGGATATTATAATGCTGAGGGTGACCCTGACTTGGGAGTGAGAGGGAGGCCTGGAAACTGAAGAGAAATCTCTATGAAAGAGGAGGAGAGAAGGGTGTCCCAAACACATACACACACACACACACACACACACACACACACAGACACACACATCTAGAATGAGAAAAATCTCCATGCATGCTAACTATACTTTTCCTTAGAGGCTAAGCATGAGGACAAGTGTCCCCTGTCCCTCTTATGCCTTTTCTACTATCGAGGGTTGATCTCCATGCACACCCATCCCAGAGCAGGATTCCTGTCAGACTTCCCAGAGTCCTGGAGCCCGGAGCTAAAGAAGGCCAGTGTCTGGAACGTCACTTCCCCTCAGGAGGTTGGAATTGACACAAGGACAAGGAACTTGGTGCAGATGGACTCTGATAACACATCCTGTGAAAAGGAAGATTGAGTCTTTTGCAGCAGGAGATGTCTATCCATTTTCATCCCTGCAAACACAAGTCTCACAGCTGAGGGGTCTCCAGGTCCCAGGAAGCACAGCACAACAGGGACCACACATTCCCCTTTTCCTGCTCCTCCAACTTCACTGACATACCTCACTGTGCCACAGGACCACTGGGGACTCCCTGGGGTGGCCGTGAGGGGACATTTGTAAAAGAGCTAATGAATGTGACTTCATGGATGGAGGGAAAGTGTGTGGCTGAGTGAGTGTCCTGATGATTTTTGAAACAAATATTCTCCAAATCAGGAAAAATAGTGTATGTGAAAATGTAAATCCACTGTCTCCTGTGCCGACTATGTCAACACTGACCTTCCGTGGGGCCCCAGTGATGCTGAAGGTGAAAAATTAAATACACAAGTAGGTCCTATGTGCCAACCCTCAAAGCCTGAAAGAACATCCATTTGTGGGAAATACTATCACGTCATTGCCATATTACAGATATTGACCAGGCTGGTGGCATGTGTGAACTACATCGAGGATGAGATCAGGAGTCAGATGGTGAAGGGATTCCATGTTGGTCCAAGTTCTGCTACTTCTCCTTAGAGATGGACCATGGAGACCGGAAATGACACCAAGAGCATTGTCACTTTTCTCTGAATTCCTGATGTGGACACAGAGTTCAGACCAGAAGAGCCAGAGACACTGGAGCCTGAAGCACAAGGGAAAGGAGAGAAGAGGGGTATGGAGGTGGAGGTGTTGTCAGGGAGTCTGAAGAAGCTGTGACTATTTATCAGTTGGCTCAGAGGGAGGGGAAATTTTGTCTGTGATCAAGGTGGGTCTTAACATACAGGCTATGGTTGTGTCCTCAGTCACACAAGAGTCACATTTTATGCCATGAGATATGGGTATGAGCCTGACTGTTTTGGCCCCATTTTCAGTTGAGCACCTTATTGTGAGATCTTAAAAACTACTATTCGGTCTGCCCCTGGTTCCCGGATCCTGAAAACCCCCATCTATTCCTAAGTGACAAGAGCACTGGGAGCATCTTTGTTTGAATGAAGGGACTCTGGATGGGCTCCTGGGTGGCTCCCAGATGGAGCTGGTCCCTAGAGAGATCAAGCCCTGGTCAGAGGCTGGGAACATACACCTGCCTAGCCCCATCCTTGAGAGAGAGAGAGAGAATGAGCTCCAGGAGGGTGAACATATCCCTGCCAGGAGAGCGACTGCCCAGGTGTGTGTGTGGAGGGTCCCCCTGCAGGGCCCAGGGGATGCACAGTGCCCCTTGCTGGTTACATGTCCCTCTCAGGGTCCTCAGTGTCCTGAGGTTAACATCCAGAGCTCTGTCACCAGCACTCAGCAGTGACCTGGACTGTGTGGAGCACCCTGCGGGGTCTGATATAAAGAACATTGGATACAGGGTCTGTGATCTGAAAGCGTCCCACATGGAGGGAAGAGTCATCCTGAAATAAGCACCCCTGTGAGTATGGGAATATCTACAAACAAGTCATGCAAACGACTGAGCCTATGCCACCCCTTGGAACGTTTAGGGAGCTGCTCAGAGGAGGGCCTTTCAGTTCACCTCAATAACGCAGTGACCATTTTCTGCACATAGTCATAGAAGAAAAAAAAAATCAAGCCGGGCAGAAAGATCCTCAAACTAGGATGGAAGGCAGTGATTTCACAGAAGCACGAGCATCTGGTGGCGATGTGGCCCTGTGATGGGAAGGCGGACAGAACAGGGCAGGACTGAAGATACAAAGTTGTCAGGGCTGAGCAACTGAGGCAGGAACACAGCAGGTGGGGTTGCAGGTGGTTGTACTCCCAGGAGCTGCTCAGGCCTTTGTAGCTGTAAGAAGGTGAGGAGAGAGGGGGAAGAGGATAGTGTGAGCTGGGGTCTCTGCTATGCCAGGCCCTTCAGAGGTGCTGCTGTCACTGCAGGGGAGCCTCAGGTAGGGAGAGGCTTCTCTCTGCATGAAGGAGTAGAAGATCTGGGGAAGGAGCACAAACACTGAATTCCTAGCTCAGAAATGGGAGAGAGCCTGGCCTTCAGGAGCAGTGCCCACGGCCCAAGACTTTTTTGCAGGCCAGATGAGCACGTCCCAGGGCAGGTGTGGCTGTGTAGGGGGGTGCAGGAGCCTGGAACTGACCCAGAACCCCTCCCAGGTGCAGGACGGGTTACAGGAGTCCTGGAGGCAGTGTCTGTCAGTCCAGGCTGGCTCCCTGGGGCCATCCCTTCAGTGTCCCTGCATCATGAGGGTGAATGAATCCTCCTCGCTTTTCTAGGTTTCCAGGGGTGAACCGCGTGTCAGATGAGGTGAGACCTGCCCCTCCTCATCTTCCCATGGGAATGTTGTAGGAGAGCTCAAGACCATAAGCATGTGTTTGGGGGAGATGTTTGCAATCTTTCACACCCCAGGGGAGAAGGAGTGATGGAGGAGCATGAACTGAATGTCCAAGGTGAGGCTGCAGTGCCTAATACACTAGACATCATGAAGAGGGAGGCTGGAGAAGGACACGAACTTCTCCCCCCACCTGATATCCCAGGACCCCAGGCACAGGGAGGCAGAGCTAGGGGTCTCTCTCATCTCTTCAGCCTCCCCAGGAGGAGTATCTCTGTATTCTCAGCAATGCTTCCCACTCCTACTTCCTCTCCCTGGTGTCTATCATGGGGAGGGGCTAGTCGGGACAGCTGTCTCCTCCCAGGGGACAAACCCATAGCTAAACTAAAAATTGTAGAACTCACCTGGGGTCACACACAGAGGTCATGATAGAGACAGAACGAGCCTGTGGCCTCCCCACCAGGCGTGTGGACAGAGGCTCAGCTGACAGAGAAGGAGCTGGGGTGAGAGACAGAGACAGAGAGAGACAGAGAGACCAGGCCTCAAGGACCCACCTTGGAGTCCATGGGGGCAGCCCCTCCCCATGTTGACAGCTGCTGTCATCTCTCCCTCTGGCAGGGAGCACCAGTGCAGGGCCCAGGCAGGTGGATCCATTTCAGTGGGTTTCAGGCCTGGCCAGCTCTGAGCAGGTACACAGTGCCCCCTGCTGACAGCCTCAGGAGATCATTCATGAGGAAGAGAACAGAACAAAAAAAAGGTAGCCTATTTTTGGTTTCCACAAGCAAAGGAGCAGAGAAACGGTAACTTGAGTCGCTCTAGAGTTTCCTTTTTTCAAATTCTTCTCTTTTCTTTTTCAGTTCTACAATACGTTTGGTATATTTTGATTAATTCTATTTCAAATCTGCATTTCTATCTTTTCCATTTGACTGAAGATTGGGATCAGGAGAATAGGCGCCCAGACCCTGGTACAGATGCCCCAAACTCTGCTTCTTGAGCCCCACTGCCAGGCATAAGGAATTTAACCCTTCTAAGGTTCCCCCTGATCCTCAGGATGGGGTCTTCTATGCAAATCATTCCCTGTCCTGAGACCATGCAGGCCTCTATTTGGAGCCATGTCTGAGTGGCAGCTGAGCAAAGAAGAGTGCAGGAGTGGAGGCAGTTCATCCAGGATTGAGGCAGGAGCACCTGAAAGAGGCAGGGAGACAAGAAGAGCTCCCAGCTGAGGAACAGGGGCGAACCAGCGCTCTCTGGTGGAATGGGAGATATGTCCACCTTGGGCTCCATATGGTGCCCAGGGCTCTTGTCCCTCATCCCCCACTGCTCACTGTTCACCTTCTTCAGATTGGCTTCTTTCACTTAGAATTATGCATGGAAGTTTCCTCCCTATGCTTTTTGACTTGATAACTCCAATCGTTTCTTTAAGATCTTATTTATTTATTCTGAGAGACACAGACAGAGAAAGGCAGAGACACAAGCAGGGGGAGAAGCAGGCTCCATGGAGGGAGCCTGACGAGGGACTCAATCCCAGGTCCCCAGGACCACACCCTGGGCCAAAGGCGGCACTAAACCACTAAGCCACCCGACTGCCCCTACCCTCTATTTTTAAAGAGAATTTCCTTCTCCACTTTCATGTCTAGCTCTCTACCCAAGGTGTATGGTAACTTCTTGATGATCCTTTCTTTCCTTGAGTCCAAGCCTTAATGTCCCTTCCATTAAAAAGCATTACGGCAAGGGAGCCTTTGCACCAACTTACAGTTTGTCAGCTTTGGTTCTTGTCTCTCATATGAGTGTGAGCAGTTCACCTTGCAGATAGAAGGATTAATCCTGTCATTATGCTGTCTTTTCATTTAATCTCAAATGTGCACGGAAGATATAAGGAACTCTAGAAATTCAACAATTAGAACATAAAAGTCCACTTTTTATTAAACCAAGTAAAGATCAGCAAGGGAGATATAGTGATAGCAAGTGTGCATGAGAAGATTTTACATTAGATGAAATCCATTTCTACATATGTATTAGGACAGAAAGAAGAACTGACCAAACATATAGAACCGGCCTGCTAAACTCCCATAAGAATAAAGACATAGACTATAATGCATAGATTTCATTTGTCCCAAGGAAATCCATGAGGATGAATTGTTTTAAACAAAATAGGAAATAAATCCTGAAATAACAAAGATTGAATTGGAACACACAGGAAGCTAGATTCTTTGGACAATCCGCCAAACCCTGGCTGTGGATCCAGGTGTCCTGAATTGTCTCTATTATTATTTAAAAGGTTTACCCAGATGAGAATTTTGGCATTAGAGCAAATATATCTCCCTGATTTAATCACAATGGCACCTCTTTGCATTAGTGAATTGAACTGGGAACTATCTCCCAGAGATATTTCATATTGCTACTAAATTTATATTTTTTATTTATTTTTTTAATTTTTATTTATTTGTGATAGAGAGAGAGAGAGAGAGAGAGAGAGAGGGAGGGAGAGAGAATGAGGCAGAGACACAGGCAGAGGGAGAAGCAGGCTCCATGCACCAGGAGCCCGACGTGGGATTCGATCCTGGGTCTCCAGGATCGCGCCCTGGCCAAAGGCAGGCGCCAAACCGCTGCGCCACCCAGGGATCCCTAAATTTAAATGAAACATTTCTCTTTCTCCCTTGCAAAGGCTACACATTATTTTATTTTTTTAAAGACTTTATTTATGGGATCCCTGGGTGGCGCAGGTTTGGTGCCTGCCTTTGGCCCAGGGTGTGATCCTGGAGACCTGGATCAAATCCCACGTCGGGGTCCTGGTGCATGGAGCCTGCTTCTCCCTCTGCCTGTGTCTCTGCCTCTCTCTCTCTCTGTGTGTGTGTGACTATCATAAAAAAAGACTTATTTATTTATTTATTTATTTATTTATTCATGAGAGACACACACAGAGAGAGAGAGAGGAGAGAGAGACACAGGCAGAGGGAGAAGCAGGCTCCGTGCAGGGAGCCTGATGCGGGACTCGATCCCAGGTCTCCAGGATCAGGCCCCAAGCTGAAGGCAGGTGCTAAACCACTGAGCCACCTAGGCTGCCCTCTACATTATTTTTATTCAAAATTAAGAGAGTAGTTAAACAAGATCTAACAAGAGTCAGGAAAGTTAATTTGTGATGCAAAGTGGGGCAAAGTATGGGAAAAAATATATATATAAACTCTACTTTTATTTCACAGGATTATATACCACTCATTGAAGAAGCCCTGGGAATTGTGTACTCAAATGGATGGTGCATTGGACTCTAAAATGAGAAGGAAAAAACAAACACAAAGAAACAACAACCACTAAACAAAGTGTGAGGTCCTTGAGGTGAGCTCCCAGGGCAGCTTACATATTTGACCAGAGACAGGATTTTATGTTAAATACAGTACCTCCAGACAGTTTGGTTTCTCAAATCTGGACTCACTGCCAGTTTCCACTGGGGAACGTACACTGGTTATTGGAGAAATCTCTGTTATGGAGGGAGGCTCGTCATGAAATTCATCTATTTAATTACCTTTCTCCTTTGGAGGCAAGAGGCAGGCCCTGGGCTGGGATCAGCAGCAAGTGACACTCGGTGTTGAAAATATGCATCTAGAGGGGCCTGACTGACTCAGTCAGTAGAGGTGGGACTCTAGATTTTGAGCTTGTAAGCATGAGCCCCACCTGGGTGTGGAGATTACTGAATAATTAAATCATAAAAGAAAAAATGAAAATAAACATATATGTGTAACATTTCCTAAAACATAATATGATGGTATGTGCTGTCATAGGGATGGCTTTCTACTTCTGTTCTACACGTTTGATAAGGGAAAATACTTGAGTCGATTCCTTTTCATTATAACCTGAACTTGATCCTGATTTTCTCTAGCTTCCTAGGATCTCTGGGTACAAATCTGAAAATAGCATGTTGATTTTTCTCCCACCTTTGGAAGTGCATTCAAACTGCCCTATATCCTGAAGTCCTGAAAAGTAAATGTGAATCCAACGATAGAACCTTCAGAGAAGTCACCAAAGCAGCTCATGTAGAGGTGGTTTTCATGCCAGTAGATCTATGGGACAGACAGAGATCACCAGACACATTTGAACTACAAACCAGGAAAGTCTGTCAGATTGTCACAGACTTCTGTCACTCTACCTGAAGACGACATGAGCTTGACATCAAGAAATCTTCTCCACTGGTTGCCCTCAGAACTCAGCAACTGCCTACAATTTCATTTGATCATTTACCATCCTTTTCCCCCCTACAAATGCTTCTTGTTTAATACCTGATTTCTTGAACCACAAGCCTGACTTTGAGAATGCACCTCCATCAACCCCTTCTGAAATGAGTTTAAATAAACTGGCCTATCGTCAGGAGAGGGTCAACAAAATGAACAATCTGCTAGCACAAGTTTTAACACATGTATCCTTGGGAAATTTCAGAGAAGAGAGGGAACTGGCTAAAGATAGGCTGCCCCAGATTGAACCCCATTGGCATGAACATTAGTTTCACTTTAAACAAATGAAACTCAGCAGATTTAGGAAAAGCTCTTTAATCCCCCCAAACTGCCAGCTTGTCAGGAAGAGAGCTATTACCAGGCTCCCTCTTTACCTAAGTCATGTATCTACACAGCAGGACAACCTCTCTTTTCCAAACAACTCCTCTCACCTTCCCTCTAATGCACTTTCTCCTCTTTGGTTATCAGACCCCTGCCCCTCTCCTTCACTCACATATGTGTCATGGTGCCTGACTGTCTTTGGAATTCTCCACGTCTGTGTGGATACCCAATATGTAGGCTATGAATTTGATTTTCTCTTGTTAATCTGCCAAATGTCAATTAGATTCTTATTAAAACAGAGGGGCCTGAAGAGCACAGGAAATACTTACCTCCACAGCAACAGGCACTGGTGAAGTTTCATCAAGGTCAGTCAAGAGTAACCAGAGATGTGCATCACTAGGACTCCTGATCAACATTTCCCTGGATCAGGGGCTGATCCTATATCCTGGAAACATGATGTAGACGTCATCCTGCATCAGATATGGATCCTCACACTGTCCTAGCTGGTGGAGGCTCCTCCCCACACTGATCCCAAGAAACCCACCTCCTTCCCCTCCTTCCAACTCTCATCCCAGTCCTGGCTTCCTCTATGTCATGAGGACTCTGACTTTCCTCATCATCATCCCCTTGTTCAGAACTCCTAGTCTGACTGGGACAGAGTCCATACGCCTGCCACGTCCCCCTACATGCTCACGCCCTGCTCCATCACTATCCGGACAGGACTGGGGTGTCATTGTGGGACATCACATTCTGGGGTTCCCTGGGAACTCCTCCAATGCTCCAACTCCACCCCACCAAGCTCACCCAACCTCAGTATCCAGGGACAAGCTTTCCTTATTATACGTATTCTGTGTCCTCTCTCTTCCCCCAGACACTGTCAGCTCCTTGATCATGGGGACTCTGCCATGTTCACTAGTGTCCCACATCCCTAGGCTCACATGGGGCACATACAAGGTGTTCAGTACGTGGTGTGAATGCACACTGTAAGGACAGTGCTCCATCCTCAGTCAGACGCAGGTGGACTCTGTGTCTCCTGTT